>NW_028283674.1:140000-440000 GCF_059441095.1 Idiotropiscis lumnitzeri
CAAATATGTCCCATCACTTTTTTTTTTTCAATTATCTGCTTGGTGTTTGCAAATCCATTTTGATTAGTAATTGGGATTCTTACTGTTGGTATTGTACTATAGTCACATCATAGTTTGTTTATGTAACTCTGGGTTGTTCCCACATATAACACAACAACAAAAATATCAGAATAAAATTGTATACATCCAACATAGAACAGCTGCTTTTAACCACTTCAGGGTCATTTTGTCTGAAATATCCCCTCTACTTAGTCTGGTGTCTTATGAAATAAGACCACCCTATCATCAGACTTCCGCTCATCTCCTTTGTAGGAGATTTCAACCAAAATGACCTTTTTACATGTGTCAAATGAACCAATGTTGACTCTTCTACTATATTTACAGCTGTGAGAGCTGTCAATAAAACTAAACATGGCATTCCCCCTTGGGTAATTACATATGTCTTATCTTCAAACGTCTTTCAAGCATCCAGTCTCCTGGCTCCACTAGTTTAGTGCCCTGCTAGGAGACAGAAAGATCCTCACCACTCTAAATTTGTGCCTGTCTTTGTTTTTCTAACACTTTTCACATGTAGTCAGCTAAAGTTGCTTCAGCATCTATTTCCCATTTGTTCTTAAATTTGAGGTATTCTATAAGGCCTTCCAAACAATGTTTTACAACGTCTCGGTCCTAAATACAATGAAATACAATACAGTGCAACTCTCTGTATATAACTCAAATTAACTACATAAACACATTTACAGTAGATACCAGAAAAACAACAGAACAGCAACAGTCTCATGCTGAGTCAAAGGCCCGAATATTCATCTTCAAGCGAGGTTTAAAAGTGGACAGAGAGGCGACTCGCATAACATTCAATGGAAAGTCACAGTGCTTGTCGTTTTTACAAACAGTTTTACTAATTTCCATACACTGTGTCCACTGCCTCCCCGTTTCCTCAATGCATAGCCTTTTCACTTTTTTTTTTTTTGTTCATTCTTTTCACCAATCCAGAGCTTTGAGGGTGGTAAGCACAATTATCTTTCAAATCAACGTGAAACATTCCTATCTCTTTCACAAGTTAGTTAACAAAATGGGTACTATTATCACTGTTTATTATTTTCAGGAATACCATATCTCGGAATGATATCCTTACAAAGTACTTTTGCCACTGTCAATGCATCTGGATTTGTTGGTTAGAAAGAGTTCTAACCATTTCGAATTCACATCTATGATGACCAAACATTTATTTTATTTTTTTTCTTCACTTTGGTTTTTATCAAATAAGTCCATATGAATAATTTGAAATGGATATTGTGGTGTAGGAAAGCGTCCTCTGCGTGGACTCAAATTACCTTGTGAATTGTGTTTCGCACACGTTAAACATGCCCTACAAAAATGTTTCGAATAAGCATTAAAGCCGTAAGCCGTATAATAACGTAATATCTGATGCACCATTTCCCCTGTTGAGACATGTGTTATCCCATGACTCAATATAGCAGCCCATTTGTAAAGATTATTGTTTGGTCATACAGAGATCACGTAGCGATGTTACACCATTTTCCTCCAAAGCCTTTGTTTAACTTTGGGACTTCTATCACTAAAACGTGTATGTCCGCAACAGCTTCTTTAGCTGTATTGTCTGCAATGTGTATTCAAGGACAACACTTATGCAATGTATGCGCTACACATTTTAAGACGACTATATGTGTAAATAGTAACACAATTTACTCTCTTTAGTTTACACGCTTTTGTTTAAGATACTAATTCTGTTGCATGAGCTGAGTAATTTGAGGAGTAACTGCTAAGTTCTTTTTCCCAGTGTCATTTGATACAACTACAGTATTTTATTTATTTATTTATTTATTTATTTCCATCTACAAATAGCACTTCTCCGTTTTCTGAAGGCGAATCTTTTTGATGCCTTTACTTTTGGTTACTTTTTTCTACTAACTCATAACAATCTAGTTTTGTACCATCCTCCTGACATAATAATGACAGCCGGGTTTAATGTTGTACATCTCTCTATAATCAGATGTGGTTTTGATAACAATGTATTCATACACTATAAATGTCCCGCCGGTGACAAAAACGTCATGTTCATCAGCAAAAGCAATGCAGAAACCGCACGTGGTACTCTCAAAACCAGAGGATGGAACAAAACTATGGTTGCACTTGTTTCTGCAATTTCCAGATTGTGGGACTAATAAAAGACCATCTTTATCTTAATCTTATATCTACAGCAATAGATACTGCATTAACTGTTCTCATGCAGTGCTTCAATGCACATTCTACGTTGTCTAGTTTGGAATAGAAGTATGCGATTGGTTTCATCTTATCTCCATGTTTCTACACTAAAACTAAGGCCTTTTGCATCTGGACAAAGGGTCAGTGCCATACTTAATACGAACACTTGTTTCCTTTCACAAAAGCTGAATATGCTTTATCAGTCCAGTGTAAGGACAATGTCATTTAGAGGTTTTCCTCATTCATCATTTTACTCAGTGGCACAGTAATTTCTGCATAATTTGGAACTCAGACTTTACAATAATTTGTTAATCTTAAGCATGTTAATTTTATTTTTATTTCCTATTTTTCTAACTTTATGACTCATTTTACTTCAACCAGTTCTACCTCAAAGTGAACAAGTACACATCAATGTTATTTGTAGTCTCTAATTTCTTCTCTGCTTTAATTCCTTGGATGTTAAGATGGCGGCGCGCATGGACGCAGCGGCTAACAGCTCCCCCTCACAGTGCTCCTTATTACTTTTTATTAGTGTTTGCTTGCTCTTATTGGCATCAACTGAGGCACAACATCGATATACCCGCCAGGACATCGTGAACATTGGATATCGATGCGAAATAACCATCACAGAGGAATTTTGCTATGATCGCAAAATTCCGAACGAACTGGCGAGGCTGCCCGGCTCACCGTGGCTGGTCATCGGGACCGGGAGGCGGCGCAGGCGACGCAGAGAGAGGAAGCAGAAGCGAGGCTGCAGGTCCGGTGTCTTGCAACGGCTGCGACGGCAGCCCCATAGGCAACCACTACCGAGTCTGCACCTCACCAACGCCAGATCCGTGGTCCACAAAATCGACGACCTGGGATTACAAATCCTGGGAAACCGCTATGTGCGCGATAGCAGTGTGATCGTCGTCACGGAAACCTGGCTGCACGCAGACGTCCCCGACGCTAGCATCCAGCTGGCCGGGCGCTCGCTACATCGCGCGGATCGGACGAGGGACACCGGTAAGAGGAGGGGCGGGGGGCTCTGTGTTTACGTGCATGAGAACTGGTGCGGCGATAGCACGATCGTCGAGAAGCACTCTTCCCCCGACATCGAGTTCATGTCCGTTAAATGCCGGCCTTATTTTCTCCCGAGGGAGCTAACGGTAGTGATTCTCGCAGCTGTTTACATCCCTCCCGACGCTAGCACTAGCACGGCGCTCTCGCTACTCGCGTGCGTCATCAATAAACATCAGCGGGCGCACCCTGATGGCGGTCACATTGTAGCGGGAGACTTTAATAAGGCCAATTTAAAGACTGTACTCCCAGAGTTTCACCAGCATGTCAAGTGCCCGACGAGGGGAGACAACACTCTCGACCATGTGTACTCGAACATCAAGCACGCATACAGAGCCCTCCCACTCGCCCCCCTCGGCCAGTCAGACCACCTGTCCTTGCAGCTCGCACCTGCGTACACCCCTCTCAGGCGCAGATTCAGGCCTACCACAAAGACTGTGAAAACCTGGCGTGACGACGCCATGAGTGAATTACAGGACTGCTTTCATGACACAAACTGGGACCTCTTTGATCATCAGGACCTTGATGTCTACACGCATTGTGTACTGGACTACATCAAGTTCTGCATGGAAACTGTGTCCCAACAAAAGACTATACGGACCTTCCCAAATGCGAAGCCCTGGATGTCCAGCAGGGTTCGCGCTCTCCTCAAGGCCCGTGACGCTGCCTTCAGGTCAGGCGACAAAGCCCAGTACAGGGTGGCTCGTGCTGACCTGAGCAAAGGCATCAAGCTAGCAAAGGCAACCTACAAGGGGAGGCTGGAGGCCCACCTTGCCAGTAACAGACCACGGGAGGTGTGGCAGGGTCTACGGAGCATCACCAACTTCCGTGGCAGCAGCACGACCTCTGCAGACCCGAGTGCATCGCTGGCAGAGGAGCTTAACTGCTTCTTCGCTCGCTTTGACTCGCCCCAACCATCACACCCCCGCACTTCAAGCTCCAACTCCCCCCCACTCATCGTAGAGGAACACGGTCAACCCCAGGAAAAGCTACTGGACCCGACGGAATACCAGGCAAGGTCCTCAGAGCATGTGCCCACCAACTGTCACATGTTTTCTGCAGGATCTTCAACCGCTCCCTGGCTCAGGCAGTCATCCCCTCCTGCTTGAAAACCTCCACCATTATTCCTGTCCCCAAAAAGTCACCAGCCGTCCACCTGAATGACTACCGTCCTGTTGCTCTCACACCAGTCATTATGAAGTGCTTCGAGAGGCTGGTTCTCCAGCACATCAGGGACTGCCTTCCTCCCACTCTGGACCCCTACCAGTTTGCATACCGGGCTAACAGATCCACTGAGGACGCCATCGACACTGCTCTGCATGTTGTACTGGGCCACCTGGAACAACAGCGGAGCTATGCAAGGATGCTCTTTGTGGACTACAGCTCGGCATTCAACACGATCATCCCAGACATCCTCGTCGCCAAACTGGACACTCTCGGCCTCCCTGCCCTCACACGCATCTGGATTAAGGACTTTCTGACCAACAGACCCCAGACTGTGTTGCTCGGCCCCTACACGTCCTCCACCCTCATGCTGAGCACCGGTTCCCCCCAAGGATGCGTGCTGAGCCCTCTCCTGTACGCCCTCTACACCTACGACTGCAGCCCGGCCCACGGCAACAACACCATCGTCAAGTTTGCTGACGACACGACAGTGGTCGGTCTGATCTCGGAAGGTTACGAGACAGCCTACAGAGAGGAGGTAAAGAGACTGACAACTTGGTGCAAGGACAACAGACTGCACCTTAACTCTGCTAAAACAAAGGAGATTGTCGTCGACTTCAGGAGGAACAAGACGCTGCCGCCCCCCCTCTGCATCGAAGGCGTGTGTGTGGAGAGGGTCCACACGTTCAAGTTCCTGGGAGTACAGATCTCCGATGACCTTTCTTGGAGTCACAACACCACAGCAGTGGTAAAGAAGGTCCGCCAACGTCTGCACTTCCTGAGAGTCCTCAGGAAATTCAACCTGGACAGGAAGCTGCTGCTGGCCTTCTACCACTCGTCCATCGAGAGCCTGCTGACGTACTCTGTCTCCACCTGGTACAGCGGCTGCACTGAGGCGGACAGAGTGAGGCTCCAGAGGACAGTCAAAACAGCGCAAAGGATTATTGGCTGCCCTCTCCCCTCGCTGTCGGACATCTACACCGCCCGGTGCCTCAGAAGGGCTCTCAACATCGTCAAAGACAATACCCACCCAAACTCACACCTGTTCGACCTGTTGCCCTCTGGCAGGCGCTACAGATGCATCAAATCAAGGACCAATAGACTGAGAAACAGTTTCTTTCCGAGAGCCATCTCCATACTGAACTCTCACACACACACGAGACCACCCTAACCTTGCAAAACAGCATTGTGATGTGTTTCTATATGCCCTATTCAGTCTTATTTATTTATCTAATTTATATATTTGTCTGTATTATTGTTGTATTGCACTGGAGAGGGGAGCCCTCTAATCTCGTTGCACACTTGAGTACAATGACAATAAAGGGATTTCTATTTCTATTTCTATTTCTATTTCTAATGTAAATACTAGCCCTTCTTATCAAATTACCATCTTTTTTTTCCGTGTCATTTCCATCTGTGCATTTCATTCCAGTTACTAACTACAGTTACCTTAATAGAAAGATCATCAACTGAAGTATGAAACATAACATATTTATTTCTTCAAATCATCCTTACAGCAGAACCTAATTCTTATCCTTATTCATTTGTTCAAGTCACACCTTCTTCAATCACCAAACTCTCTCTCTGACTTCCTCCCCCTACTTGGGAACGAGCATCTAACTTCAAAGAGCTGTTAACTCTTTGTTACAGCACACTCATGAGTTACGATTACACCAATACCCATTGCCCTCTGTCAAACTTTCCTCACTCCTTTTTTTTTTTTAATTTTCCAAATTCACTGTAGCCTTACCAAAGCCACTCAAAACTATCAAGGTATCAAATCAAAAACTACAAAATCAGGAAACACCTATGCTCCTACAAGGGTTTCTCATGCTCACTTCTTCATTCAATTAAGATTTCACAACACCTACTCCTCTCTTTCTGAAAAAGACACAAGTATACAATTAAGTAAAACCCATCATCAGAATGATATACCTTGTCTGTCGGATCATGTAAGTATAAATTGTGCCATCAATAATCTTTTTCTGTAAATTAATCACATCCCCACAACTTGGGCTCTCATTGTTCTGTAAAAGTAAACCTAATTTCAATTCATGCAACCAACTCAGTGTCCTTCTGGGTCCCTCAACCACACAGGTTCTAATTCTTTTACTCTAGACAGTTTTCCACTTGCAAATCTGACTATGACACATTTCTCTTGCTCTATCATTTGGAATTAATTTATTACAAGCAATCCTACATGCACCAGTGTCACATAAAAAGGTAATTGGTGACCCATTTACCAATAAGGTTATTTCAGCTCAGTTATTTCATCAAAGGCCAATATCTCTTGTAAATTTAGGAGGACCTCTTCATCTAGAAACTCATCTGTTCCTTGATCAGCCTCTAAATCCTGTTTAGATGCTTCCTATCCTAGTCATGCTGAAGGTTGCTTTTTCTCAGGGCAATCTCTTGCTATATGGCCTTCTTTACCACAACGCCAGCAGCCTGATGTATTTTGCCTGTTTGCTCCTCTTCCTATTCTTCCTCCTCTCTGTCGTCTGCCCCTTTGTCCTCTAAAGCTACCGGCCCTTTCCACCTCGATAAAAGACCTCCTGTCCTACCTGTCCTACCTGACCTGTCCTGTCTATAGACCTCTGCTTCTTTTTATTTTCTATCTTCTCAGCATGGAGGGCGTGATTTACATACTCCTCCAGGGTACCTGTTGGCAGGCAAATGAAATGTTTATTTACCCACTTATGAATTACCTCTCTTGAGCCTGCATGTAAAGCATTCTTCAACTGCTGTTGAAATGGCCCATTTACATTACCATTTTCCTGTAGCCCGCTGTGATTTTTAAACACAGCTGTCATTCTCACTTTGTGTTGCTCAAAAGTCTCATCATCCTTTTGTTTTACTCTTCCTATTTCAGTGTAATTTGCTCTATCTGACTTTTCGCATTCCTTTCCTTTGCTTATTTTGTTTTCATTCTCTTTTTGTTTCCTGTATCCCTCTTCTCTTTTTAAGGCTACCCTCATCCAATATTCTGTTTCCTCAAAGCCATTTTTCTTCATCTTTTTGGGGTCTTTTTCGTCTTTCCTATGATTGATCCCTGCAATGCGGCTATTTTTTGTGTATTTAACTGACCATTAAAGCCATGTTCAGTTATCCATGTATCTAAATACTGAGTTTTATCAGGATCCTGTTTTTCGATGAACTTCCAATCTCTACACTGCAGCGTATCCCTGGGTTTTATTTTACTACCTAATATCCCCATTTTAGAAAATTTGGACCAGTTTGTCAACACCTAAGGTGTTCTAAAAACTGATTTCTCATCAGTAGGACAGCAACTCAAATTTCCTGTTGTGGTAATTCTCAATTCAACCTTTTCAGGTGGAGAATTATTGCCTTTGCATCCACACCAGTCTGCTGTGTACAACCCTACTGTATTACATCGGATAAAATACCAAGTGGTATTTGTAATCCCCAATCACACCGTTCACTCACTTTACATACGGTTTGCGCAAACATTCACACACGGAATTTAAGTGTACACACAGACTCCGCCGTCCTACTTTCTCCACGGAATTTCTCGGACTCCGCCGTCATATACCTGCCATTGACTAGTATTCACAGGGTTTTTTTATTTCTCACTCCACTGTCCTTCATGGACCTGCCATCGACTAGTATGCACAGGATTTCTTATCTATACACAATTTCTTTCTCTTTTCTCTATCTTTCTTTCTTTCTCTTTTCTTATTTCATCTCTACTTCATGTCTTTCTTTGCTTTTTTTTCTTTTTTATGTTTTATTTTTATTTATTTATTCTTAATGCTCATTTATTTATTCTGAACACTTATTTATTTATTCTTAACGCGCAATGACCTCCAGTCAGTCACTTCCCCCCTAAAAAAAAATATCTCACCACTGTTGTCTTCCCTCCATTGGATCGCCGTCAACCGTCAGATCCCAGCTGGTGGGGTGAGGTCCAGTCCTGGAAAAGGATTTTTAGGCTCTCTCTAGTGAGCCTGCCATGGCCATGGTCTTTCTGGAGTTCACCACACCCGCTGGAATCCTCAGGTATCTTGGCTTCCCGCTCGAAGGACCAAAATAATGTCAGGTTCAATCACCTAAGCATTCACTGAACAAAGGCAAAATGAATGAAAGGAAGACAAGAGTTGATCTTTTACTCGCGAGGAGAACGAACGGAGGTGTGCTCAGTTACATCTCCAACTTCGTTCTGGAGCACACTCCGCCGAGCCCTCTATTTTATTTGGGAAGTCCCTAAACAATACAATGTATTTGCACTAAGGAACGAAGGGGGGAGCACCAGCAGGAACATGTAAACATTTCAGACACAAGAGGAAAGACAGACATCAATGGCAGTCATTTACTGATTGAAAAGGCAGATATGCCTTTTAGTGCTCTGGCACTAAAGTCTCAGTCCTTTTGGTTCAGAGGTGTGTCTCGGCACACCTCCTTTGATGTTGTAGACGTTGATCCTGTCTTCAGGCATCCGCTTCTCTTGAAGTCTTCTCATCCATATGGTCAAACATAGGTCACACTGTGGAACAATTCTTTTGCAATACTAATAGAGTAAAATATGGGATAAAATATATCTTCAACCTAACAATAGTGTAAACTGACATACTGAAGACTGGACAGTCATTAATTTGATTGTCCAGTCTTTCCCTCATGAGATAATGCTTCACTTAGAAAATGTGTACAGCGCGAGCTGAAAATGCATTTGCAGTACTAAACTACCACATTTCTATAACAGCTTAATTCAACGTTTCCAATGTAAATTTCTTCCTTTATATAGTGTAAACTGACATACTGAAGACTGGACAGTCATTAATTTGATTGTCCAGTATTTCCCTTATGAGATATTGCCTCACTTTGCAAATGTGCACAGCGCAAGCTGAAAATGCATTTGCAGCACAATAAAAACCCAAACTTCTATAACAGCTAAACCAAACGTTTCCAATGAAAGATTCCACCTTTATATCGTGGAAAAAGACATCCTGAAGCCTGGACAGTCATTAATTTGATTGTCCAGTATTTCCCTTATGAGATAATGCCTCACATAGCAGAATCATAAAAACATGGACGTGATGGTAAACTGTCCATTGTGCCGATAGATGGTATTCTCATGAGGTTAGGCTTGCTATGGAGAGTGGCATGGGGGTTGTGTCTCATGGTTGGAATGGGAAAGATGTCAATTTGGGACACATCGTCAGTAGTGTTCCATCAAATCACTGGGTGTTTCGGCCTTTATCACTAGACACCCTCATCGATGGTGGCCAGCGGCCGGTTGATCACGCCCGCGCTTATGTCCCATGCCCAATTAACTGTGGTGGATGGTTCTGCCCTGGGTACTCAAGTGGGATGACGCAGATTAGTGGTGGGATGGGGAGGGGGGACGGGGGTCATGTTGCTGATCTATGAGCCCAGTAGGGGTCCTTCCTCTTCATCCAGATCCACTGGCTGCTTCTTTCAGCCGCTTTAGAGAGCGATCTGACTGTGTGCCGCAGAGCCTGTCCATGGATTCCCAGGTCTTTCAGCAGCTTGATGGTTGATGAGGCCAGAAACCCTCTGCATCCAACTTCGACGGGATAGACCTTGGCTTTCCACCCTCGTTGTTGTGCGTCCGCCGCCAGTTCAGTATAGCGCAACTTCTTACGCTCATAGGCCTCTTCAACTGCATTTTCCCACGGGACTGTGAGCTCTGCAATGTAGACAGTCTTCAATGAATGGGACCACAGCACTAAGTCTGGCCTTAGGGTGGTGGTTGCAATCTCTGCTGGGAAGATTAGTTGCTGACCTATATCGACCAGCATCTTCCAATCCCGAGCCTTGGTTAGCTGACCAACTTCTGGCTTGAGAAAAGGATGGTTGGGCTTTTCCTGTCCCTCTCGGACAAATTTTGGTGCTGTAATGGTAGTGGTGGCTCTTAAGGGCAAGGAGTTGATGGTAGTTCTCCTGCTTTCAAGCACTGCTGCCAAGCTCTTGAGGACCTGGTTGTGCCTCCAGGTATAGCGGCCTTGTGTGAGGCTGGTCTTACAACCAGTCAGGATGTGTTTGAGAGTTGCTGGTGTTGGGCAGAGGGCACAGGTTGGATCTTCGCCATACCACTGGTGGAGGTTTTTTGGGGATGGCAGCACGTCATTGGTAGCTCTGATGATGAAGCTGATGTTGCTAGCTTCCATCTCCCAGAGATCCCTCCAGCCAAGCTTTCTTTTCTCCAGGCCTTCCCACCTCATCCACTGTCCCTGCTTGGCAAGCGAGACAGCCTTTGCAGACCTTTCAGCCTCTTCCTGGCGGCGCACCTCCTCCACGACCATTTTTTTCCTCTCTGCGGTTGAGGCCTTACACCAAGTTGGTTTGCTTGCTGTAAGGCCAAAGCCTCCTCTTCCCCTCTGGACGTGTCCCACAATATCGCTGTGCCTCAGGGCTGCTGTGGCATGCTGCACTGCACTGGATGGTGTCCATTTCCGTGCAGTTGACAGGGGTGGTGCCGTTTCACTGATGGTCCGGTCTCTGGAGTCCGTCAGCGTCATCTGTAGTCTCACTTTAGAGCACTTGTATTCTTCAGTGAGACTTGTGATGGGCAGTTCGAGGACTCCTTTGCCATAGAGGCTGATGTTATTCAGACAGCGTGGGACACCAAGCCACTGTTTCACATATACTGTGATGGCTCGCTCCATCTTCTCCACAGTTGTTAGTGGGACCTCGTAGACAGTGAGTGGCCACATCACGAGAGGGAGAAGCCCAAATTGCAGACACCAGAGCTTGAGCTTCCCTGGTAGTGGAGTCTTGTTGATGTTGTTCAGGTCGTTGATGATATCCTGTCTTAGCTGCTGCACCTGGTTTTTATCCTTAAGACTTGAGTCATACCATCTGCCCAGGCTTTTGACAGGTTGTTCTGCCACCGTTGGTATTGGTTCGTCACCAATGCAGAACTTCACGTCTTTTAGCTCTCCCTTGATTATCGAGATGCTACGTGACTTGTTCGGCTTGATTTTCATCCGGGCCCAGCTGATGTTTTCCTGCAGCTTACCAAGTAGCCGCCTGGTGCAAGCTGCAGTGGTGGTCAGAGTGGTCATGTCGTCCATATATACTCGGACGGTGGAAGGCGGATCCCGTTCCTGGTTCGCTCACCCCGCCACCCATTTTGAGGCCCTGATGATGACCTCCATGGCCATTGTAAAGGCCAGGGGTGAGATCGTGCAACCTGCCATGATGCCTACTTCTACTTGCTGCCATGATGTTTTGAAGTCGGGTGTTGTGAAGCACAGCTGCAGGTCTTCGAAGTAGAATTTTACCAAGGTAGTGATGGATGTTGGAACGCGGAAGAAGTTGAAGGACTCCCAGAGAAGGCTATGCGGAACTGAACCAAAGGCATTGGCTAGGTCGAGAAAGATGACATGAAGATCCCCTTTGTTCTTCTTCGCTGCTTGAATCTGATGCCAGATCATACTGGTGTGCTCCAAGCAGCCAGAGAATCCAGAAATTCCAGCCTTTTGTACGGATGTGTCAATGTACTCGTTTTTTCTCCAGGTAGGTGGTGTGTGTCAAGACGCTGAAAAAGATTTTCCCTTCAACGTTGAGAAGGCTGATTGGCCGAAATTGACTGATATCTGCGTCCTTCTCTTTTGGAATTAGTACACCTCCAGCCCTTCGCCATGCCTTTGGTATTATCCCCTTCTGCCAGACGATTCTCATTAGCCTCCAAAGATAGCGTAGGACATCTGGTGAGTTCTTGTAGAGCTTATATGACACTCCATTTGGTCCTGGTGCAGATCCTGATCTTGCACGCCCACCATGTTCTCCACTTCTTTCCATTTTGGAGGGCCGGTCTCGATGTTGACCTCTGGTGGTCGAATGGGGGGGATATCATGTGGGATGGCTAGCTGTTCATGCCTTTTCGTGTCTTGGTAGACCTTTTCCAGGTGCTCTTCAAGTTCCTTCTTTGAAGTTTGCAGGAACCCGCTTTTGTCCTTAGCGAAGAGATCTTTGACAAACTTGAAGGGATTTTTATAGAACAGGGTTCTTGTGTGTTCCTTCTTCCTGCGAAGTTTCCTCAAGTTCTCTGCTCTTCGTAAGGTTTTCAACCGGAGCTTGATGTCCCCATGGAGCAGCATGAGACCTTCTCTCTCTGGATCAGAGGCTTTTCTCCACTGTTTCCGCAGGTCCCTTCTTTCCCTGATCAGTCTCTCTATCTCTTGTTGCCTCCTAGGTTTGGTTGGTGGTGGTATTTTGTTGGTGGTTTTCCAGCTGTTCACTCCAAAGCGCTCCTCTCCATAGTGGTAGATGATGTCACCGATGTGTTCCAGCTTTCTCTCTGCAGTGCCCACTTGTTGCTCCAACATTTTCACCAGGTCGTTATTGACGGTTTCCCACTCTCTCTTCTCAATAGTTTTGGGCCACCTCACACTCTGTCTGTGCCCTTTGATCTTGTTCTCTTTGGGAGGTCTCTGTGGCTGGGTGGGTTCTACCTCCTGCAATTCTGTGTTTATAATACCCTCCTCAGTGACAGGGGGGCTGATGCTCTGCGAACTTTGGGTTTTTTCCCGTCGCTGTGCTTCACTCGACTGATTTGACGCATTACTTCGTAAGAAGTATTGGTCAATGCGAGGCCCTTGACTCGGCTTTCCCAAACACCGCTTCTTTCCTTGGTGGATCTTCAACCCTGTAACTGATGTTACTTTTGCCCAGCCACAGGTGCAGACCTGAAGTGAGTGTCCTGCTGCCATTGTCTCATGCACCGTGTTCTTGCTCGTAGTCATGTTTGTTCCTAGGTCTGTAGCCGTGTGGTCAGTCATTGAGCCATCTTGCGCCCCCGCTCTCGCAGGCTGTAGGGGTGTCATTCTTTGTAGACTTTCTGTAGCACTTGGCGGGTGTCTCCAACAAACTGAACACAGTGTCAGAGACTGCCAGCATGGGTAGCTAGCCCATGTCAGCCCCAGTGGGGTCTATTCCCTCCTGTCAGCAGTCTCTCCAGGCTGTCACACAGACTTTTTCTAAGTGTTGCTGTATCTCATGAAGGAAATACTGGACAAAGAAATTAATGACTTCCCAGGCTTCAGGATGCATTTTTACACTATATAAATGTGGAAATTTACATTGGAAACGTTTGGTTTAGCTGTTAATGAAGTTTCGTTTTTTTAGTGCTGCAAATTCATTGTCTGCTGGCGCTGTACACTTTTTCTAAGTGTTGCAATATCTCATGAAGGAAATACTGGACAATCAAATTAATGACTTCCCAGGCTTCAGGATGCCTTTTTACACTATATAAATGTGGAAATTTACATTGGAAACGTTTGGTTTAGCTGTTAATGAAGTTTCGTTTTTTTAGTGCTGCAAATTCATTGTCTGCTGGCGCTGTACACTTTTTCTAAGTGTTGCAATATCTCATGAAGGAAATACTGGACAATCAAATTAATGACTTTCCAGGCTTCAGGATGCCTTTCTACACTGTATAAAGGTGGAAATTTACATTGGAAACGTTTGGTTTAGCTGTTATAAAAGTTTGTTTTTTTAGTGCTGTAAATGCATTCTCTGCTCGCGCTGTACACATTTGCTATGTGAGGCATTATCTCATAAGGGAAATACTGGACAATCAAATTAATGACTTCCCAGGCTTCAGGATGCCTTTTTACACTATATAAAGGTGGAAATTTACATTGGAAACGTTTGGTTTAGCTGTTATAAAAGTTTGGTTTTTTAGTGCTGTAAATGCATTTTCAGCTCGCGCTGTACACATTTGCTATGTGAGGCATTATCTCAAAAGGGAAATACTGGACAATCAAATTAATGACTTCCCAGGCTTCAGGATGCCTTTTTACACTATATAAAGGTGGAAATTTACATTGGAAACGTTTGGTTTAGCTGTTATAAAAGTTTGGTTTTTTAGTGCTGTAAATGCATTTTCAGCTCGCGCTGTACACATTTGCTATGGTGAGGCATTATCTCATAAGGGAAATACTGGACAATCAAATTAATGACTTCCCAGGCTTCAGGATGTCTTTTTACACTATATAAAGGTGGAAATTTACATTGGAAACGTTTGGTTTAGCTGTTATAAAAGTTTGTTTTTTTTGTGCTGTAAATGCATTTTCAGCTCACGCTGTACACATTTGCTATGAGAGGCATTATCTCATAAGGGAAATATTGGACAATCAAATTAATGACTGCCCAGGCTTCAGGATGCCTTTCTACACTATATAAAGGTGGAAATTTACATTGGAAACGTTTGGTTTAGCTGTTAATGAAGTTTCGTTTTTTTAGTGCTGCAAATTCATTGTCTGCTGGCGCTGTACACTTTTTCTAAGTGTTGCAATATCTCATGAAGGAAATACTGGACAATCAAATTAATGACTTTCCAGGCTTCAGGATGCCTTTCTACACTATATAAAGGTGGAAATTTACATTGGAAACGTTTGGTTTAGCTGTTATAAAAGTTTGGTTTTTTAGTGCTGTAAATGCATTTTCAGCTCGCGCTGTACACATTTGCTATGAGAGGCATTATCTCATAAGGGAAATATTGGACAATCAAATTAATGACTGCCCAGGCTTCAGGATGTCTTTTTACACTATATAAAGGTGAAAATTTACATTGGAAACGTTTAGTTTAGCTGTTATAAAAGTTTGTTTTTTTAGTGCTGTAAATGCATTTTCAGCTCGCGCTGTACACATTTGCTATGTGAGGCATTATCTCATAAGGGAAATACTGGACAATCAAATTAATGACTTCCCAGGCTTCAGGATGCCTTTTTACACTATATAAATGTGGAAATTTACATTGGAAACGTTTGGTTTAGCTGGAAATGAAGTTTCGTTTTTTTAGTGCTGCAAATTCATTGTCTGCTGGCGCTGTACACTTTTTCTAAGTGTTGCAATATCTCATGAAGGAAATACTGGACAATCAAATTCATGACTTTCCAGGCTTCAGGATGCCTTTCTACACTATATAAAGGTGGAAATTTACATTGGACACGTTTGGTTTAGCTGTTATAAAAGTTTGGTTTTTTAGTGCTGTAAATGCATTTTCAGCTCGCGCTGTACACATTTGCTATGTGAGGCATTATCTCATAAGGGAAATACTGGACAATCAAATTAATGACTTCCCAGGCTTCAGGATGCCTTTTTACACTATATAAATGTGGAAATTTACATTGGAAACGTTTGGTTTAGCTGTTATAAAAGTTTGTTTTTTTCGTGCTGTAAATGCATTTTCAGCTCGCACTGTACACATTTGCTATGTGAGGCATTATCTCATAAGGGAAATACTGGACAATCAAATTAATGACTTCCCAGGCTTCAGGATGCCTTTTTACACTATATAAAGGTGGAAATGTACATTGGAAACGTTTGGTTTAGCTGTTATAAAAGTTTGGTTTTTTAGTGCTGTAAATGCATTTTCAGCTCGCGCTGTACTCATTTGCTATGTGAGGCATTATCTCATAAGGGAAATACTGGACAATCAAATTAATGACTTCCCAGGGTTCAGGATGCCTTTTTACACTATATAAATGTGGAAATTTACATTGGAAACGTTTGGTTTAGCTGTTAATGAAGTTTCGTTTTTTTAGTGCTGAAAATTCATTGTCTGCTGGCGCTGTACACTTTTTCTAAGTGTTGCAATATCTCATGAAGGAAATACTGGACAATCAAATTAATGACTTTCCAGGCTTCAGGATGCCTTTCTACACTATATAAAGGTGGAAATTTACATTGGAAACGTTTGGTTTAGCTGTTATAAAAGTTTGGTTTTTTAGTGCTGTAAATGCTATGTGAGGCATTATCTCATAAGGGAAATATTGGACAATCAAATTAATGACTGCCCAGGCTTCAGGATGTCTTTTTTACACTATATAAAGGTGGAAATTTACATTGGAAACGTTTAGTTTAGCTGTTATAAAAGTTAGTTTTTTTAGTGCTGTAAATGCATTTTCAGCTCGCGCTGTACACATTTGCTATGTGAGGCATTATCTCATAAGGGAAATACTGGACAATCAAATTAATGACTTCCCAGGCTTCAGGATGCCTTTTTACACTATATAAATGTGGAAATTTACATTGGAAACGTTTGGTTTAGCTGTTAATGAAGTTTCGTTTTTTTAGTGCTGCAAATTCATTGTCTGCTGGCGCTGTACACTTTTTCTAAGTGTTGCAATATCTCATGAAGGAAATACTGGACAATCAAATTAATGACTTCCCAGGCTTCAGGATGCCTTTTTACACTATATAAATGTGGAAATTTACATTGGAAACGTTTGGTTTAGCTGTTAATGAAGTTTCGTTTTTTTAGTGCTGCAAATTCATTGTCTAATGATAATAATAATATAATAATAATGCCTTTATTAGTCCCACAATGGGGAAATTCGAGATTCGAACCCAGGCCTCCTGGGGAGACTGGGTCCGGAACGCGGCGCCTTAGACCACTCGGCCATCCTGGCAGCCAATTCGAGATTCGAACCCAGGCCTCTTGGGGAGACTGGGACCGGAACGCGGCGCCTTAGACCACTCGGCCATCCTGGCAGCCTGCTGTCTGCTGTCGCTGTACACTTTTTCTAAGTGTTGCAATATCTCATGAAGGAAATACTGGACAATCAAATTAATGACTTTCCAGGCTTCAGGATGCCTTTTTACACTATATAAAGGTGGAAATTTACATTGGAAACGTTTGGTTTAGCTGTTATAAACGTTTGTTTTTTTAGTGCTGTAAATGCATTTTCAGCTCGCGCTGTACACATTTGCTATGTGAGGCATTATCCCATAAGGGAAATACTGGACAATCAAATTAATGACTTACCAGGCTTCAGGAGACCTTTTTACACTATATAGAGGTGGAAATTTACATTGGAAACGTTTAGTTTAGCTGTTATAAAAGTTTGTTTTTTTAGTGCTGTAAATGCATTTTCAGCTCGCGCTGTACACATTTGCTATGTGAGGCATTATCTCATAAGGGAAATAATGGACAATCAAATTAATGACTTCCCAGGCTTCAGGATGCCTTTTTACACTATATAAATGTGGAAATTTACATTGGAAACGTTTGGTTTAGCTGTTAATGAAGTTTCGTTTTTTTAGTGCTGCAAATTCATTGTCTGCTGGCGCTGTACACTTTTTCTAAGTGTTGCATTTTCTCATGAAGGAAATACTGGACAATCAAATTAATGACTTTCCAGGCTTCAGGATGCCTTTTTACACTATATAAAGGTGGAAATTTACATTGTAAACGTTTGGTTTAGCTGTTATAAAAGTTTGTTTTTTTAGTGCTGTAAATGCATTTTCAGCTCGCGCTGTACACATTTGCTATGTGAGACATTATCTCATAATGGAAATGCTGGACAATCAAATTAATGACTTCCCAGGCTTCAGGAGACCTTTTTACACTATATAATTGTGGAAATTTACATTGGAAACGTTTGGTTTAGCTGTTATAAAAGTTTGGTTTTTTAGTGCTGTAAATGCATTTTCAGCTCGCGCTGTACACATTTGCTATGAGAGGCATTATCTCATAAGGAAAATATTGGACAATCAAATTAATGACTGCCCAGGCTTCAGGATATCTTTTTACACGACATAAAGGTGGAAATTTACATTGGAAACGTTTGGTTTAGCTGTTAATGAAGTTTCGTTTTTTTAGTGCTGCAAATTCATTGTCTGCTGGCGCTGTACACTTTTTCTAAGTGTTGCAATATCTCATGAAGGAAATACTGGACAATCAAATTAATGACTTTCCAGGCTTCAGGATGCCTTTCTACACTATATAAAGGTGGAAATTTACATTGGAAACGTTTGGTTTAGCTGTTATAAAAGTTTGGTTTTTTAGTGCTGTAAATGCATTTTCAGCTCGCGCTGTACACATTTGCTATGAGAGGCATTATCTCATAAGGGAAATATTGGACAATCAAATTAATGACTGCCCAGGCTTCAGGATGTCTTTTTACACTATATAAAGGTGAAAATTTACATTGGAAACGTTTAGTTTAGCTGTTATAAAAGTTTGTTTTTTTAGTGCTGTAAATGCATTTTCAGCTCGCGCTGTACACATTTGCTATGTGAGGCATTATCTCATAAGGGAAATACTGGACAATCAAATTAATGACTTCCCAGGCTTCAGGATGCCTTTTTACACTATATAAATGTGGAAATTTACATTGGAAACGTTTGGTTTAGCTGTAAATGAAGTTTCGTTTTTTTAGTGCTGCAAATTCATTGTCTGCTGGCGTTGTACACTTTTTCTAAGTGTTGCAATATCTCATGTAGGAAATACTGGACAATCAAATTAATGACTTTCCAGGCTTCAGGATGCCTTTCTACACTATATAAAGGTGGAAATTTACATTGGAAACGTTTGGTTTAGCTGTTATAAAAGTTTGGTTTTTTAGTGCTGTAAATGCATTTTCAGCTCGCGCTGTACACATTTGCTATGAGAGGCATTATCTCATAAGGGAAATATTGGACAATCAAATTAATGACTGCCCAGGCTTCAGGATGTTTTTTTTACACTATATAAAGGTGGAAATTTACATTGGAAACGTTTGGTTTAGCTGTTATAAAAGTTTGGTTTTTTAGTGCTGTAAATGCATTTTCAGCTCGCGCTGTACACATTTTCTATGAGAGGCATTATCTCATAAGGGAAATATTGGACAATCAAATTAATGACTGCCCAGGCTTCAGGATGTCTTTTTACACTATATAAAGGTGGAAATTTACATTGGAAACGTTTAGTTTAGCTGTTATAAAAGTTTGTTTTTTTAGTGCTGTAAATGCATTTTCAGCTCGCGCTGTACACATTTGCTATGTGAGGCATTATCTCATAAGGGAAATACTGGACAATCAAATTAATGACTTCCCAGGCTTCAGGATGCCTTTTTACACTATATAAATGTGGAAATTTACATTGGAAACGTTTGGTTTAGCTGTTATAAAAGTGTGTTTTTTTCGTGCTGTAAATGCATTTTCAGCACTAAAAAACCATACTTTTATAACAGCTAAACCAAACGTTTCCAATGTAAATTTCCACCTTTATATAGTGTAAAAAGACATCCTGAAGCCTGGGCAGTCATTAATTTGATTGTCCAATATTTCCCTTATGAGATAATGCCTCTCATAGCAAATGTGTACAGCGCGAGCTGAAAATGCATTTACAGCACTAAAAAACCTAACTTTTATTACAGCTAAACCAAACGTTTCCAATGTAAATTTCCACCTTTATATAGTGTAAAAAGGCATCCTGAAGCCTGGAAAGTCATTAATTTGATTGTCCAGTATTTCCTTCATGAGATATTGCAACACTTAGAAAAAGTGTACAGCGCCAGCAGACAATGAATTTTCAGCACTAAAAAACGAAACTTCATTAACAGCTAAACCAAACGTTTCCAATGTAAATTTCCACATTTATAGAGTGTAAAAAGGCATCCTGAAGCCTGGGAAGTCATTAATTTGATTGTCCAGTATTTCCCTTATGAGATAATGCCTCACATAGCAAATGTGTTCAGTGCGAGCTGAAAATGCATTTTCAGCACTAAAAAACCAAACTTTTATAACAGCTAAACCAAACGTTTCCAATGTAAATTTCCACCTTTATATAGTGTAAAAAGACATCCTGAAGCCTGGGCAGTCATTCATTTGATTGTCCAATATTTCCCTTATGAGATAATGCCTCTCATAGCAAATGTGTACAGCGCGAGCTGAAAATGCATTTACAGCACTAAAAAACCAAACTTTTATAACAGCTAAACCAAACGTTTCCAATGTACATTTCCACCTTTATATAGTGTAGAAAGGCATCCTGAAGCCTGGAAAGTCATTAATTTGATTGTCCAGTATTTCCTTCATGAGATATTGCAACACTTAGAAAAAGTGTACAGCGCCAGCAGACAATGAATTTTCAGCACTAAAAAAACGAAACTTCATTAACAGCTAAACTAAACGTTTCCAATGTAAATTTCCACCTTTATATAGTGTAAAAAGACATCCTGAAGCCTGGGCAGTCATTAATTTGATTGTCCAATATTTCCCTTATGAGATAATGCCTCTCATAGCAAATGTGTACAGCGCGAGCTGAAAATGCATATACAGCACTAAAAAACCAAACTTTTATAACAGCTAAACCAAACGTTTCCAATGTAAATTTCCACCTTTATATAGTGTAGAAAGGCATCCTGAAGCCTGGAAAGTCATTAAATTGATTGTCCAGTATTTCCTTCATGAGAAATTGCAACACTTAGAAAAAGTGTACAGCGCCAGCAGACAATGAATTTTCAGCACTAAAAAAACGAAACTTCATTAACAGCTAAACCAAACGTTTCCAATGTAAATTTCCACATTTATAGAGTGTAAAAAGGCATCCTGAAGCCTGGAAAGTCATTAATTTGATTGTCCAGTATTTCCCTTATGAGATAATGCCTCACATAGCAAATGTGTACAGTGCGAGCTGAAAATGCATTTTCAGCACTAAAAAACCAAACTTTTATAACAGCTAAACCAAACGTTTCCAATGTAAATTTCCACCTTTATATAGTGTAAAAAGACATCCTGAAGCCTGGGCAGTCATTAATTTGATTGTCCAATATTTCCCTTATGAGATAATGCCTCTCATAGCAAATGTGTACAGCGCGAGCTGAAAATGCATTTACAGCACTAAAAAACCAAACTTTTATAACAGCTAAACCAAACGTTTCCAATGTAAATTTCCACCTTTATATAGTGTAGAAAGGCATCATGAAGCCTGGAAAGTCATTAATTTGATTGTCCAGTATTTCCTTCATGAGATATTGCAACACTTAGAAAAAGTGTACAGCGCCAGCAGACAATGAATTTTCAGCACTAAAAAAACGAAACTTCATTAACAGCTAAACCAAACGTTTCCAATGTAAATTTCCACATTTATAGAGTGTAAAAAGGCATCCTGAAGCCTGGGAAGTCATTAATTTGATTGTCCAGTATTTCCCTTATGAGATAATGCCTCACATAGCAAATGTGTACAGTGCGAGCTGAAAATGCATTTTCAGCACTAAAAAACCAAACTTTTATAACAGCTAAACCAAACGTTTCCAATGTAAATTTCCACCTTTATATAGTGTAAAAAGACATCCTGAAGCCTGGGCAGTCATTAATTTGATTGTCCAGTATTTCCCTTATGAGATAATGCCTCACATAGCAAATGTGTACAGCGCGAGCTGAAAATGCATTTACAGCACTAAAAAAACAAACTTTTATAACAGCTAAACCAAACGTTTCCAATGTAAATTTCCACCTTTATATAGTGTAGAAAGGCATCCTGAAGCCTGGGCAGTCATTAATTTGATTGTCCAATATTTCCCTTCTGAGATAAAGCCTCTCATAGCAAATGTGTACAGCGCGAGCTGAAAATGCATTTACAGCACTAAAAAACCAAACTTTTATAACAGCTAAACCAAACGTTTCCAATGTAAATTTCCACCTTTATAAAGTGTAGAAAGGCATCCTGAAGCCTGGAAAGTCATTAATTTGATTGTCCAGTATTTCCTACATGAGATATTGCAAAACTTAGAAAAAGTGTACAGCGCCAGCAGACAATGAATTTTCAGCAATAAAAAAACGAAACTTCATTAACAGCTAAACCAAACGTTTCCAATGTAAATTTCCACATTTATAGAGTGTAAAAAGGCATCCTGAAGCCTGGGAAGTCATTAATTTGATTGTCCAGTATTTCCCTTATGAGATAATGCCTCACATAGCAAATGTGTACAGTGCGAGCTGAAAATGCATTTTCAGCACTAAAAAACCAAACTTTTATAACACCTAAACCAAACGTTTCCAATGTAAATTTCCACCTTTATATAGTGTAAAAAGACATCCTGAAGCCTGGGCAGTCATTAATTTGATTGTCCAATATTTCCCTTATGAGATAATGCCTCTCATAGCAAATGTGTACAGCGCGAGCTGAAAATGCATTTACAGCACAAAAAAAACAAACTTTTATAACAGCTAAACCAAACGTTTCCAATGTAAATTTCCACCTTTATATAGTGTAGAAAGGCATCCTGAAGCCTGGAAAGTCATTAATTTGATTGTCCAGTATTTCCTTCATGAGATATTGCAACACTTAGAAAAGGTGTACAGCGCCAGCAGACAATGAATTTTCAGCACTAAAAAAACGAAACTTCATTAACAGCTAAACCAAACGTTTCCAATGTACATTTCCACCTTTATATAGTGTAGAAAGGCATCCTGAAGCCTGAAAAGTCATTAATTTGATTGTCCAGTATTTCCCTTATGAGATAATGCCTCACATAGCAAATGTGTACAGTGCGAGCTGAAAATGCATTTTCAGCACTAAAAAACCAAACTTTTATAACAGCTAAACCAAACGTTTCCAATGTAAATTTCCACCTTTAGATAGTGTAAAAAGACATCCTGAAGCCTGGGCAGTCATTAATTTGATTGTCCAGTATTTCCCTTATGAGATAATGCCTCACATAGCAAATGTGTACAGTGCGAGCTTAAAATGCATTTTCAGCACTAAAAAAACCAAACTTTTATAACAGCTAAACCAAACGTTTCCAATGTAAATTTCCACCTTTATATAGTGTAAAAAGACATCCTGAAGCCTGGGCAGTCATTAATTTGATTGTCCAATATTTCCCTTATGAGATAATGCCTCTCATAGCAAATGTGTACAGCGCGAGCTGAAAATGCATTTACAGCACTAAAAAACCAAACTTTTATAACAGCTAAACCAAACGTTTCCAATGTAAATTTCCACCTTTATATAGTGTAGAAAGGCATCCTGAAGCCTGGAAAGTCATTAATTTGATTGTCCAGTATTTCCTTCATGAGATATTGCAACACTTAGAAAAAGTGTACAGCGCCAGCAGACAATGAATTTTCAGCACTAAAAAAACGAAACTTCATTAACAGCTAAACCAAACGTTTCCAATGTAAATTTCCACATTTATAGAGTGTAAAAAGGCATCCTGAAGCCTGGGAAGTCATTAATTTGATTGTCCAGTATTTCCCTTATGAGATAATGCCTCACATAGCAAATGTGTACAGTGCGAGCTGAAAATGCATTTTCAGCACTAAAAAAACAAACTTTTATAACAGCTAAACCAAACGTTTCCAATGTAAATTTCCACCTTTATATAGTGTAAAAAGACATCCTGAAGCCTGGGCAGTCATTAATTTGATTGTCCAGTATTTCCCTTATGAGATAATGCCTCACATAGCAAATGTGTACAGTGCGAGCTGAAAATGCATTTTCAGCACTAAAAAAACCAAACTTTTATAACAGCTAAACCAAACGTTTCCAATGTAAATTTCCACCTTTATATAGTGTAAAAAGACATCCTGAAGCCTAGGCAGTCATTAATTTGATTGTCCAATATTTCCCTTATGAGACAATGCCTCTCATAGCAAATGTGTACAGCGCGAGCTGAAAATGCATTTTCAGCACTAAAAAAACAAACTTTTATAACAGCTAAACCAAACGTTTCCAATGTACATTTCCACCTTTATATAGTGTAGAAAGGCATCCTGAAGCCTGGAAAGTCATTGATTTGATTGTCCAGTATTTCCTTCATGAGATATTGCAACACTTAGAAAAAGTGTACAGCGCCAGCAGACAATGAATTTTCAGCACTAAAAAAACGAAACTTCATTAACAGCTAAACTAAACGTTTCCAATGTAAATTTCCAACTTTATATAGAGTAAAAAGACATCCTGAAGCCTGGGCAGCCATTAATTTGATTGTCCAATATTTCCCTTATGAGATAATGCCTCTCATAGCAAATGTGTACAGCGCGAGCTGAAAATGCATTTACAGCACTAAAAAACCAAACTTTTATAACAGCTAAACCAAACGTTTCCAATGTAAATTTCCACCTTTATATAGTGTAAAAAGACATCCTGAAGCCTGGGCAGTCATTAATTTGATTGTCCAATATTTCCCTTATGAGATAATGCCTCTCATAGCAAATGTGTACAGCGCGAGCTGAAAATGCATTTACAGCACTAAAAAACCAAACTTTTATAACAGCTAAACCAAACGTTTCCAAAGTAAATTTCCACCTTTATATAGTGTAGAAAGGCATCCTGAAGCCTGGAAAGTCATTAATTTGATTGTCCAGTATTTCCTTCATGAGATATTGCAACACTTAGAAAAAGTGTACAGCGCCAGCAGACAATGAATTTTCAGCACTAAAAAAAACGAAACTTCATTAACAGCTAAACTAAACGTTTCCAATGTAAATTTCCACCTTTATATAGTGTAAAAAGACATCCTGAAGCCTGGGCAGTCATTAATTTGATTGTCCAATATTTCCCTTATGAGATAATGCCTCTCATAGCAAATGTGTACAGCGCGAGCTGAAAATGCATTTACAGCACTAAAAAACCAAACTTTTATAACAGCTAAACCAAACGTTTCCAATGTAAATTTCCACCTTTATATAGTGTAGAAAGGCATCCTGAAGCCTGGAAAGTCATTAATTTGATTGTCCAGTATTTCCTTCATGAGATATTGCAACACTTAGAAAAAGTGTACAGCGCCAGCAGACAATGAATTTTCAGCACTAAAAAAACGAAACTTCATTAACAGCTAAACCAAACGTTTCCAATGTAAATTTCCACATTTATAGAGTGTAAAAAGGCATCCTGAAGCCTGGGAAGTCATTAATTTGATTGTCCAGTATTTCCCTTATGAGATAATGCCTCACATAGCAAATGTGTACAGTGCGAGCTGAAAATGCATTTTCAGCACTAAAAAACCAAACTTTTATAACAGCTAAACCAAACGTTTCCAATGTAAATTTCCACCTTTATATAGTGTAAAAAGACATCCTGAAGCCTGGGCAGTCATTAATTTGATTGTCCAATATTTCCCTTTTGAGATAATGCCTCTCATAGCAAATGTGTACAGCGCGAGCTGAAAATGCATTTACAGCACTAAAAAACCAAACTTTTATAACAGCTAAACCAAACGTTTCCAATGTACATTTCCACCTTTATATAGTGTAGAAAGGCATCCTGAAGCCTGGAAAGTCATTAATTTGATTGTCCAGTATTTCCTTCATGAGATATTGCAACACTTAGAAAAAGTGTACAGCGCCAGCAGACAATGAATTTTCAGCACTAAAAAAACGAAACTTCATTAACAGCTAAACTAAACGTTTCCGATGTAAATTTCCACCCTTATATAGTGTAAAAAGACATCCTGAAGCCTGGGCAGTCATTAATTTGATTGTCTAATATTTCCCTTATGAGATAATGCCTCTCATAGCAAATGTGTACAGCGCGAGCTGAAAATGCATTTACAGCACTAAAAAACCAAACTTTTATAACAGCTAAACCAAACGTTTCCAATGTACATTTCCACCTTTATATAGTGTAGAAAGGCATCCTGAAGCCTGGAAAGTCATTAATTTGATTGTCCAGTATTTCCTTCATGAGATATTGCAACACTTAGAAAAAGTGTACAGCGCCAGCAGACAATGAATTTTCAGCACTAAAAAAACGAAACTTCATTAACAGCTAAACTAAACGTTTCCAATGTATATTTCCACCTTTATATAGTGTAAAAAGACATCCTGAAGCCTGGGCAGTCATTAATTTGATTGTCCAATATTTCCCTTATGAGATAATGCCTCTCATAGCAAATGTGTACAGCGCGAGCTGAAAATGCATTTACAGCACTAAAAAAACAAACTTTTATAACAGCTAAACCAAACGTTTCCAATGTAAATTTCCACCTTTATATAGTGTAAAAGACATCCTGAAGCCTGGGCAGTCATTAATTTGATTGTCCAGTATTTCCCTTATGAGATAATGCCTCACATAGCAAATGTGGACAGTGCGAGCTGAAAATGCATTTTCAGCACTAAAAAAACCAAACTTTTATAACAGCTAAACCAAACGTTTCCAATGTAAATTTCCACCTTTATATAGTGTAAAAAGACATCCTGAAGCCTGGGCAGTCATTAATTTGATTGTCCAGTATTTCCCTTATGAGATAATGCCTCACACAGCAAATGTGTACAGTGCGAGCTGAAAATGCATTTTCAGCACTAAAAAAACCAAACTTTTATAACAGCTAAACCAAACGTTTCCAATGTAAATCTCCACCTTTATATAGTGTAAAAAGACATCCTGAAGCCTGGGCAGTCATTAATTTGATTGTCCAATATTTCCCTTCTGAGATAATGCCTCTCATAGCAAATGTGTACAGCGCGAGCTGAAAATGCATTTACAGCACTAAAAAACCAAACTTTTATAACAGCTAAACCAAACGTTTCCAATGTACATTTCCACCTTTATATAGTGTAGAAAGGCATCCTGAAGCCTGGAAAGTAATTAATTTGATTGTCCAGTATTTCCTTCATGAGATATTGCAACACATAGAAAAAATGTACAGCGCCAGCAGACAATGAATTTTCAGCACTAAAAAAACGAAACTTCATTAACAGCTAAACTAAACGTTTCCAATGTAAATTTCCACCTTTATATAGTGTAGAAAGGCATCCTGAAGCCTGGAAAGTCATTAATTTGATTGTCCAGTATTTCCTTCATGAGATATTGCAACACTTAGAAAAAGTGTACAGCGCCAGCAGACAATGAATTTTCAGCACTAAAAAAACGAAACTTCATTAACAGCTAAACTAAACGTTTCCAATGTAAATTTCCACCCTTATATAGTGTAAAAAGACATCCTGAAGCCTGGGCAGTCATTAATTTGATTGTCCAATATTTCCCTTATGAGATAATGCTTCTCATAGCAAATGTGTACAGCGCGAGCTGAAAATGCATTTACAGCACTAAAAAACCAAACTTTTATAACAGCTAAACCAAACGTTTCCAATGTAAATTTCCACCTTTATATAGTGTAGAAAGGCATCCTGAAGCCTGGAAAGTCATTAATTTGATTGTCCAGTATTTCCTTCATGAGATATTGCAACACTTAGAAAAAGTGTACAGCGCCAGCAGACAATGAATTTTCAGCACTAAAAAAACGAAACTTCATTAACAGCTAAACCAAACGTTTCCAATGTAAATTTCCACATTTATAGAGTGTAAAAAGGCATCCTGAAGCCTGGGAAGTCATTAATTTGATTGTCCAGTATTTCCCTTATGAGATAATGCCTCACATAGCAAATGTGTACAGTGCGAGCTGAAAATGCATTTTCAGCACTAAAAAACCAAACTTTTATAACAGCTAAACCAAACGTTTCCAATGTAAATTTCCACCTTTATATAGTGTAAAAAGACATCCTGAAGCCTGGGCAGTCATTAATTTGATTGTCCAGTATTTCCCTTATGAGATAATGCCTCACACAGCAAATGTGTACAGTGCGAGCTGAAAATGCATTTTCAGCACTAAAAAAACCAAACTTTTATAACAGCTAAACCAAACGTTTCCAATGTAAATTTCCACCTTTATATAGTGTAAAAAGACATCCTGAAGCCTGGGCAGTCATTAATTTGATTGTCCAATATTTCCCTTCTGAGATAATGCCTCACATAGCAAATGTGTACAGCGCGAGCTGAAAATGCATTTACAGCACTAAAAAACCAAACTTTTATAACAGCTAAACCAAACGTTTCCAATGTACATTTCCACCTTTATATAGTGTAGAAAGGCATCCTGAAGCCTGGAAAGTCATTAATTTGATTGTCCAGTATTTCCTTCATGAGATATTGCAACACTTAGAAAAAGTGTACAGCGCCAGCAGACAATGAATTTTCAGCACTAAAAAAACGAAACTTCATTAACAGCTAAACTAAACGTTTCCAATGTAAATTTCCACCCTTATATAGTGTAAAAATACATCCTGAAGCCTGGGCAGTCATTAATTTGATTGTCCAATATTTCCCTTATGAGATAATGCCTCTCATAGCAAATGTGTACAGCGCGAGCTGAAAATGCATTTACAGCACTAAAAAACCAAACTTTTATAACAGCTAAACCAAACGTTTCCAATGTAAATTTCCACCTTTATATAGTGTAGAAAGGCATCCTGAAGCCTGGAAAGTCATTAATTTGATTGTCCAGTATTTCCTTCATGAGATATTGCAACACTTAGAAAAAGTGTACAGCGCCAGCAGACAATGAATTTTCAGCACTAAAAAAACGAAACTTCATTAACAGCTAAACCAAACGTTTCCAATGTAAATTTCCACATTTATAGAGTGTAAAAAGGCATCCTGAAGCCTGGGAAGTCATTAATTTGATTGTCCAGTATTTCCCTTATGAGATAATGCCTCACATAGCAAATGTGTACAGTGCGAGCTGAAAATGCATTTTCAGCACTAAAAAAAACAAACTTTTATAACAGCTAAACCAAACGTTTCCAATGTAAATTTCCACCTTTATATAGTGTAAAAAGACATCCTGAAGCCTGGGCAGTCATTAATTTGATTGTCCAGTATTTCCCTTATGAGATAATGCCTCACATAGCAAATGTGTACAGTGCGAGCTGAAAATGCATTTTCAGCACTAAAAAAAACAAACTTTTATAACAGCTAAACCAAACGTTTCCAATGTAAATTTCCACCTTTATATAGTGTAAAAAGACATCCCGAAGCCTAGGCAGTCATTAATTTGATTGTCCAATATTTCCCTTATGAGACAATGCCTCTCATAGCAAATGTGTACAGCGCGAGCTGAAAATGCATTTTCAGCACTAAAAAAACAAACTTTTATAACAGCTAAACCAAACGTTTCCAATGTACATTTCCACCTTTATATAGTGTAGAAAGGCATCCTGAAGCCTGGAAAGTCATTGATTTGATTGTCCAGTATTTCCTTCATGAGATATTGCAACACTTAGAAAAAGTGTACAGCGCCAGCAGACAATGAATTTTCAGCACTAAAAAAACGAAACTTCATTAACAGCTAAACTAAACGTTTCCAATGTAAATTTCCAACTTTATATAGAGTAAAAAGACATCCTGAAGCCTGGGCAGCCATTAATTTGATTGTCCAATATTTCCCTTATGAGATAATGCCTCTCGTAGCAAATGTGTACAGCGCGAGCTGAAAATGCATTTACAGCACTAAAAAACCAAACTTTTATAACAGCTAAACCAAACGTTTCCAATGTAAATTTCCACCTTTATATAGTGTAAAAAGACATCCTGAAGCCTGGGCAGTCATTAATTTGATTGTCCAATATTTCCCTTATGAGATAATGCCTCTCATAGCAAATGTGTACAGCGCGAGCTGAAAATGCATTTACAGCACTAAAAAACCAAACTTTTATAACAGCTAAACCAAACGTTTCCAATGTAAATTTCCACCTTTATATAGTGTAGAAAGGCATCCTGAAGCCTGGAAAGTCATTAATTTGATTGTCCAGTATTTCCTTCATGAGATATTGCAACACTTAGAAAAAGTGTACAGCGCCAGCAGACAATGAATTTTCAGCACTAAAAAAAACGAAACTTCATTAACAGCTAAACTAAACGTTTCCAATGTAAATTTCCACCTTTATATAGTGTAAAAAGACATCCTGAAGCCTGGGCAGTCATTAATTTGATTGTCCAATATTTCCCTTATGAGATAATGCCTCTCATAGCAAATGTGTACAGCGCGAGCTGAAAATGCATTTACAGCACTAAAAAACCAAACTTTTATAACAGCTAAACCAAACGTTTCCAATGTAAATTTCCACCTTTATATAGTGTAGAAAGGCATCCTGAAGCCTGGAAAGTCATTAATTTGATTGTCCAGTATTTCCTTCATGAGATATTGCAACACTTAGAAAAAGTGTACAGCGCCAGCAGACAATGAATTTTCAGCACTAAAAAAACGAAACTTCATTAACAGCTAAACCAAACGTTTCCAATGTAAATTTCCACATTTATAGAGTGTAAAAAGGCATCCTGAAGCCTGGGAAGTCATTAATTTGATTGTCCAGTATTTCCCTTATGAGATAATGCCTCACATAGCAAATGTGTACAGTGCGAGCTGAAAATGCATTTTCAGCACTAAAAAACCAAACTTTTATAACAGCTAAACCAAACGTTTCCAATGTAAATTTCCACCTTTTTATAGTGTAAAAAGACATCCTGAAGCCTGGGCAGTCATTAATTTGATTGTCCAATATTTCCCTTTTGAGATAATGCCTCTCATAGCAAATGTGTACAGCGCGAGCTGAAAATGCATTTACAGCACTAAAAAACCAAACTTTTATAACAGCTAAACCAAACGTTTCCAATGTACATTTCCACCTTTATATAGTGTAGAAAGGCATCCTGAAGCCTGGAAAGTCATTAATTTGATTGTCCAGTATTTCCTTCATGAGATATTGCAACACTTAGAAAAAGTGTACAGCGCCAGCAGACAATGAATTTTCAGCACTAAAAAAACGAAACTTCATTAACAGCTAAACCAAACGTTTCCAATGTAAATTTCCACATTTATAGAGTGTAAAAAGGCATCCTGAAGCCTGGGAAGTCATTAATTTGATTGTCCAGTATTTCCCTTATGAGATAATGCCTCTCATAGCAAATGTGTACAGCGCGAGCTGAAAATGCATTTACAGCACTAAAAAACCAAACTTTTATAACAGCTAAACCAAACGTTTCCAATGTACATTTCCACCTTTATATAGTGTAGAAAGGCATCCTGAAGCCTGGAAAGTCATTAATTTGATTGTCCAGTATTTCCTTCATGAGATATTGCAACACTTAGAAAAAGTGTACAGCGCCAGCAGACAATGAATTTTCAGCACTAAAAAAACGAAACTTCATTAACAGCTAAACCAAACGTTTCCAATGTAAATTTCCACATTTATAGAGTGTAAAAAGGCATCCTGAAGCCTGGGAAGTCATTAATTTGATTGTCCAGTATTTCCCTTATGAGATAATGCCTCACATAGCAAATGTGTACAGTGCGAGCTGAAAATGCATTTTCAGCACTAAAAAACCAAACTTTTATAACAGCTAAACCAAACGTTTCCAATGTAAATTTCCACCTTTTTATAGTGTAAAAAGACATCCTGAAGCCTGGGCAGTCATTAATTTGATTGTCCAATATTTCCCTTTTGAGATAATGCCTCTCATAGCAAATGTGTACAGCGCGAGCTGAAAATGCATTTACAGCACTAAAAAACCAAACTTTTATAACAGCTAAACCAAACGTTTCCAATGTACATTTCCACCTTTATATAGTGTAGAAAGGCATCCTGAAGCCTGGAAAGTCATTAATTTGATTGTCCAGTATTTCCTTCATGAGATATTGCAACACTTAGAAAAAGTGTACAGCGCCAGCAGACAATGAATTTTCAGCACTAAAAAAACGAAACTTCATTAACAGCTAAACTAAACGTTTCCGATGTAAATTTCCACCCTTATATAGTGTAAAAAGACATCCTGAAGCCTGGGCAGTCATTAATTTGATTGTCTAATATTTCCCTTATGAGATAATGCCTCTCATAGCAAATGTGTACAGCGCGAGCTGAAAATGCATTTACAGCACTAAAAAACCAAACTTTTATAACAGCTAAACCAAACGTTTCCAATGTACATTTCCACCTTTATATAGTGTAGAAAGGCATCCTGAAGCCTGGAAAGTCATTAATTTGATTGTCCAGTATTTCCTTCATGAGATATTGCAACACTTAGAAAAAGTGTACAGCGCCAGCAGACAATGAATTTTCAGCACTAAAAAAACGAAACTTCATTAACAGCTAAACCAAACGTTTCCAATGTAAATTTCCACATTTATAGAGTGTAAAAAGGCATCCTGAAGCCTGGGAAGTCATTAATTTGATTGTCCAGTATTTCCCTTATGAGATAATGCCTCACATAGCAAATGTGTACAGTGCGAGCTGAAAATGCATTTTCAGCACTAAAAAACCAAACTTTTATAACAGCTAAACCAAACGTTTCCAATGTAAATTTCCACCTTTATATAGTGTAAAAAGACATCCTGAAGCCTGGGCAGTCATTAATTTGATTGTCCAGTATTTCCCTTATGAGATAATGCCTCACACAGCAAATGTGTACAGTGCGAGCTGAAAATGCATTTTCAGCACTAAAAAAACCAAACTTTTATAACAGCTAAACCAAACGTTTCCAATGTAAATTTCCACGTTTATAGAGTGTAAAAAGACATCCTGAAGCCTGGGCAGTCATTAATTTGATTGTCCAATATTTCCCTTCTGAGATAATGCCTCTCATAGCAAATGTGTACAGCGCGAGCTGAAAATGCATTTACAGCACTAAAAAACCAAACTTTTATAACAGCTAAACCAAACGTTTCCAATGTACATTTCCACCTTTATATAGTGTAGAAAGGCATCCTGAAGCCTGGAAAGTCATTAATTTGATTGTCCAGTATTTCCTTCATGAGATATTGCAACACTTAGAAAAAGTGTACAGCGCCAGCAGACAATGAATTTTCAGCACTAAAAAAACGAAACTTCATTAACAGCTAAACTAAACGTTTCCAATGTAAATTTCCACCCTTATATAGTGTAAAAAGACATCCTGAAGCCTGGGCAGTCATTAATTTGATTGTCCAATATTTCCCTTATGAGATAATGCCTCTCATAGCAAATGTGTACAGCGCGAGCTGAAAATGCATTTACAGCACTAAAAAACCAAACTTTTATAACAGCTAAACCAAACGTTTCCAATGTAAATTTCCACCTTTATATAGTGTAGAAAGGCATCCTGAAGCCTGGAAAGTCATTAATTTGATTGTCCAGTATTTCCTTCATGAGATATTGCAACACTTAGAAAAAGTGTACAGCGCCAGCAGACAATGAATTTTCAGCACTAAAAAAACGAAACTTCATTAACAGCTAAACCAAACGTTTCCAATGTAAATTTCCACCCTTATATAGTGTAAAAAGACATCCTGAAGCCTGGGCAGTCATTAATTTGATTGTCCAATATTTCCCTTATGAGATAATGCCTCTCATAGCAAATGTGTACAGCGCGAGCTGAAAATGCATTTACAGCACTAAAAAAACAAACTTTTATAACAGCTAAACCAAACGTTTCCAATGTAAATTTCCACCTTTATATAGTGTAGAAAGGCATCCTGAAGCCTGGAAAGTCATTAATTTGATTGTCCAGTATTTCCTTCATGAGATATTGCAACACTTAGAAAAAGTGTACAGCGCCAGCAGACAATGAATTTTCAGCACTAAAAAAACGAAACTTCATTAACAGCTAAACCAAACGTTTCCAATGTAAATTTCCACATTCATAGAGTGTAAAAAGGCATCCTGAAGCCTGGGAAGTCATTAATTTGATTGTCCAGTATTTCCCTTATGAGATAATGCCTCACATAGCAAATGTGTACAGTGCGAGCTGAAAATGCATTTTCAGCACTAAAAAACCAAACTTTTATAACAGCTAAACCAAACGTTTCCAATGTAAATTTCCACCTTTATATAGTGTAAAAAGACATCCTGAAGCCTGGGCAGTCATTAATTTGATTGTCCAGTATTTCCCTTATGAGATAATGCCTCACACAGCAAATGTGTACAGTGCGAGCTGAAAATGCATTTTCAGCACTAAAAAAAACAAACTTTTATAACAGCTAAACCAAACGTTTCCAATGTAAATTTCCACCTTTATATAGTGTAAAAAGACATCCTGAAGCCTGGGCAGTCATTAATTTGATTGTCCAATATTTCCCTTCTGAGATAATGCCTCTCATAGCAAATGTGTACAGCGCGAGCTGAAAATGCATTTACAGCACTAAAAAACCAAACTTTTATAACAGCTAAACCAAACGTTTCCAATGTACATTTCCACCTTTATATAGTGTAGAAAGGCATCCTGAAGCCTGGAAAGTCATTAATTTGATTGTCCAGTATTTCCTTCATGAGATATTGCAACACTTAGAAAAAGTGTACAGCGCCAGCAGACAATGAATTTTCAGCACTAAAAAAACGAAACTTCATTAACAGCTAAACTAAACGTTTCCAATGTAAATTTCCACCCTTATATAGTGTAAAAAGACATCCTGAAGCCTGGGCAGTCATTAATTTGATTGTCCAATATTTCCCTTATGAGATAATGCCTCTCATAGCAAATGTGTACAGCGCGAGCTGAAAATGCATTTACAGCACTAAAAAACCAAACTTTTATAACAGCTAAACCAAACGTTTCCAATGTAAATTTCCACCTTTATATAGTGTAGAAAGGCATCCTGAAGCCTGGAAAGTCATTAATTTGATTGTCCAGTATTTCCTTCATGAGATATTGCAACACTTAGAAAAAGTGTACAGCGCCAGCAGACAATGAATTTTCAGCACTAAAAAAACGAAACTTCATTAACAGCTAAACCAAACGTTTCCAATGTAAATTTCCACATTTATAGAGTCTAAAAAGGCATCCTGAAGCCTGGGAAGTCATTAATTTGATTGTCCAGTATTTCCCTTATGAGATAATGCCTCACATAGCAAATGTGTACAGTGCGAGCTGAAAATGCATTTTCAGCACTAAAAAAACAAACTTTTATAACAGCTAAACCAAACGTTTCCAATGTAAATTTCCACCTTTATATAGTGTAAAAAGACATCCTGAAGCCTGGGCAGTCATTAATTTGATTGTCCAGTATTTCCCTTATGAGATAATGCCTCACACAGCAAATGTGTACAGTGCGAGCTGAAAATGCATTTTCAGCACTAAAAAAACCAAACTTTTATAACAGCTAAACCAAACGTTTCCAATGTAAATTTCCACCTTTATATAGTGTAAAAAGACATCCTGAAGCCTGGGCAGTCATTAATTTGATTGTCCAATATTTCCCTTCTGAGATAATGCCTCTCATAGCAAATGTGTACAGCGCGAGCTGAAAATGCATTTACAGCACTAAAAAACCAAACTTTTATAACAGCTAAACCAAACGTTTCCAATGTACATTTCCACCTTTATATAGTGTAGAAGGCATCCTGAAGCCTGGAAAGTCATTAATTTGATTGTCCAGTATTTCCTTCATGAGATATTGCAACACTTAGAAAAAGTGTACAGCGCCAGCAGACAATGAATTTTCAGCACTAAAAAAACGAAACTTCATTAACAGCTAAACTAAACGTTTCCAATGTAAATTTCCACCCTTATATAGTGTAAAAAGACATCCTGAAGCCTGGGCAGTCATTAATTTGATTGTCCAATATTTCCCTTATGAGATAATGCCTCTCATAGCAAATGTGTACAGCGCGAGCTGAAAATGCATTTTCAGCACTAAAAAACCAAACTTTTATAACAGCTAAACCAAACGTTTCCAATGTAAATTTCCACCTTTATATAGTGTAGAAAGGCATCCTGAAGCCTGGAAAGTCATTAATTTGATTGTCCAGTATTTCCTTCATGAGATATTGCAACACTTAGAAAAAGTGTACAGCGCCAGCAGACAATGAATTTTCAGCACTAAAAAAACGAAACTTCATTAACAGCTAAACCAAACGTTTCCAATGTAAATTTCCACATTTATAGAGTGTCAGACAATGAATTTTCAGCACTAAATAAACGAAACTTCATTAACAGCTAAAGTAAACGTTTCCAATGTAAATTTCCACCTTTATATAGTGTAAAAAGACATCCTGAAGCCTGGGCAGTCATTAATTTGATTGTCCAATATTTCCCTTATGAGATAATGCCTCTCATAGCAAATGTGTACAGCGCGAGCTGAAAATGCATTTACAGCACTAAAAAAACAAACTTTTATAACAGCTAAACCAAACGTTTCCAATGTAAATTTCCACCTTTATATAGTGTAAAAAGACATCCTGAAGCCTGGGCAGTCATTAATTTGATTGTCCAGTATTTCCCTTATGAGATAATGCCTCACATAGCAAATGTGGACAGTGCGAGCTGAAAATGCATTTTCAGCACTAAAAAAACCAAACTTTTATAACAGCTAAACCAAACGTTTCCAATGTAAATTTCCACCTTTATATAGTGTAAAAAGACATCCTGAAGCCTGGGCAGTCATTAATTTGATTGTCCAATATTTCCCTTATGAGATAATGCCTCTCATAGCAAATGTGTACAGTGCGAGCTGAAAATGCATTTACAGCACTAAAAAAACAAACTTTTATAACAGCTAAACCAAACGTTTCCAATGTAAATTTCCACCTTTATATAGTGTAAAAAGACATCCTGAAGCCTGGGCAGTCATTAATTTGATTGTCCAATATTTCCCTTATGAGATAATGCCTCTCATAGCAAATGTGTACAGCGCGAGCTGAAAATGCATTTACAGCACTAAAAAACCAAACTTTTATAACAGCTAAACCAAACGTTTCCAATGTAAATTTCCACCTTTATATAGTGTAGAAAGGCATCCTGAAGCCTGGAAAGTCATTAATTTGATTGTCCAGTATTTCCTTCATGAGATATTGCAACACTTAGAAAAAGTGTACAGCGCCAGCAGACAATGAATTTTCAGCACTAAAAAAACGAAACTTCATTAACAGCTAAACCAAACGTTTCCAATGTAAATTTCCACATTTATAGAGTGTAAAAAGGCATCCTGAAGCCTGGGAAGTCATTAATTTGATTGTCCAGTATTTCCCTTATGAGATAATGCCTCACATAGCAAATGTGTACAGTGCGAGCTGAAAATGCATTTACAGCACTAAAAAAACAAACTTTTATAACAGCTAAACCAAACGTTTCCAATGTAAATTTCCACCTTTAAATAGTGTAGAAAGGCATCCTGAAGCCTGGAAAGTCATTAATTTGATTGTCCAGTATTTCCTTCATGAGATATTGCAACACTTAGAAAAAGTGTACAGCGCCAGCAGACAATGAATTTTCAGCACTAAATAAACGAAACTTCATTAACAGCTAAAGTAAACGTTTCCAATGTAAATTTCCACCTTTATATAGTGTAAAAAGACATCCTGAAGCCTGGGCAGTCATTAATTTGATTGTCCAATATTTCCCTTATGAGATAATGCCTCTCATAGCAAATGTGTACAGTGCGAGCTGAAAATGCATTTACAGCACTAAAAAAACAAACTTTTATAACAGCTAAACCAAACGTTTCCAATGTAAATTTCCACCTTTATATAGTGTAAAAAGACATCCTGAAGCCTGGGCAGTCATTAATTTGATTGTCCAATATTTCCCTTATGAGATAATGCCTCTCATAGCAAATGTGTACAGCGCGAGCTGAAAATGCATTTACAGCACTAAAAAACCAAACTTTTATAACAGCTAAACCAAACGTTTCCAATGTAAATTTCCACCTTTATATAGTGTAGAAAGGCATCCTGAAGCCTGGAAAGTCATTAATTTGATTGTCCAGTATTTCCTTCATGAGATATTGCAACACTTAGAAAAAGTGTACAGCGCCAGCAGACAATGAATTTTCAGCACTAAAAAAACGAAACTTCATTAACAGCTAAACCAAACGTTTCCAATGTAAATTTCCACATTTATAGAGTGTAAAAAGGCATCCTGAAGCCTGGGAAGTCATTAATTTGATTGTCCAGTATTTCCCTTATGAGATAATGCCTCACATAGCAAATGTGTACAGTGCGAGCTGAAAATGCATTTTCAGCACTAAAAAACCAAACTTTTATAACAGCTAAACCAAACGTTTCCAATGTAAATTTCCACCTTTTTATAGTGTAAAAAGACATCCTGAAGCCTGGGCAGTCATTAATTTGATTGTCCAATATTTCCCTTTTGAGATAATGCCTCTCATAGCAAATGTGTACAGCGCGAGCTGAAAATGCATTTACAGCACTAAAAAACCAAACTTTTATAACAGCTAAACCAAACGTTTCCAATGTACATTTCCACCTTTATATAGTGTAGAAAGGCATCCTGAAGCCTGGAAAGTCATTAATTTGATTGTCCAGTATTTCCTTCATGAGATATTGCAACACTTAGAAAAAGTGTACAGCGCCAGCAGACAATGAATTTTCAGCACTAAAAAAACGAAACTTCATTAACAGCTAAACCAAACGTTTCCAATGTAAATTTCCACATTTATAGAGTGTAAAAAGGCATCCTGAAGCCTGGGAAGTCATTAATTTGATTGTCCAGTATTTCCCTTATGAGATAATGCCTCTCATAGCAAATGTGTACAGCGCGAGCTGAAAATGCATTTACAGCACTAAAAAACCAAACTTTTATAACAGCTAAACCAAACGTTTCCAATGTACATTTCCACCTTTATATAGTGTAGAAAGGCATCCTGAAGCCTGGAAAGTCATTAATTTGATTGTCCAGTATTTCCTTCATGAGATATTGCAACACTTAGAAAAAGTGTACAGCGCCAGCAGACAATGAATTTTCAGCACTAAAAAAACGAAACTTCATTAACAGCTAAACCAAACGTTTCCAATGTAAATTTCCACATTTATAGAGTGTAAAAAGGCATCCTGAAGCCTGGGAAGTCATTAATTTGATTGTCCAGTATTTCCCTTATGAGATAATGCCTCACATAGCAAATGTGTACAGTGCGAGCTGAAAATGCATTTTCAGCACTAAAAAACCAAACTTTTATAACAGCTAAACCAAACGTTTCCAATGTAAATTTCCACCTTTTTATAGTGTAAAAAGACATCCTGAAGCCTGGGCAGTCATTAATTTGATTGTCCAATATTTCCCTTTTGAGATAATGCCTCTCATAGCAAATGTGTACAGCGCGAGCTGAAAATGCATTTACAGCACTAAAAAACCAAACTTTTATAACAGCTAAACCAAACGTTTCCAATGTACATTTCCACCTTTATATAGTGTAGAAAGGCATCCTGAAGCCTGGAAAGTCATTAATTTGATTGTCCAGTATTTCCTTCATGAGATATTGCAACACTTAGAAAAAGTGTACAGCGCCAGCAGACAATGAATTTTCAGCACTAAAAAAACGAAACTTCATTAACAGCTAAACTAAACGTTTCCGATGTAAATTTCCACCCTTATATAGTGTAAAAAGACATCCTGAAGCCTGGGCAGTCATTAATTTGATTGTCTAATATTTCCCTTATGAGATAATGCCTCTCATAGCAAATGTGTACAGCGCGAGCTGAAAATGCATTTACAGCACTAAAAAACCAAACTTTTATAACAGCTAAACCAAACGTTTCCAATGTACATTTCCACCTTTATATAGTGTAGAAAGGCATCCTGAAGCCTGGAAAGTCATTAATTTGATTGTCCAGTATTTCCTTCATGAGATATTGCAACACTTAGAAAAAGTGTACAGCGCCAGCAGACAATGAATTTTCAGCACTAAAAAAACGAAACTTCATTAACAGCTAAACCAAACGTTTCCAATGTAAATTTCCACATTTATAGAGTGTAAAAAGGCATCCTGAAGCCTGGGAAGTCATTAATTTGATTGTCCAGTATTTCCCTTATGAGATAATGCCTCACATAGCAAATGTGTACAGTGCGAGCTGAAAATGCATTTTCAGCACTAAAAAACCAAACTTTTATAACAGCTAAACCAAACGTTTCCAATGTAAATTTCCACCTTTATATAGTGTAAAAAGACATCCTGAAGCCTGGGCAGTCATTAATTTGATTGTCCAGTATTTCCCTTATGAGATAATGCCTCACACAGCAAATGTGTACAGTGCGAGCTGAAAATGCATTTTCAGCACTAAAAAAACCAAACTTTTATAACAGCTAAACCAAACGTTTCCAATGTAAATTTCCACGTTTATAGAGTGTAAAAAGACATCCTGAAGCCTGGGCAGTCATTAATTTGATTGTCCAATATTTCCCTTCTGAGATAATGCCTCTCATAGCAAATGTGTACAGCGCGAGCTGAAAATGCATTTACAGCACTAAAAAACCAAACTTTTATAACAGCTAAACCAAACGTTTCCAATGTACATTTCCACCTTTATATAGTGTAGAAAGGCATCCTGAAGCCTGGAAAGTCATTAATTTGATTGTCCAGTATTTCCTTCATGAGATATTGCAACACTTAGAAAAAGTGTACAGCGCCAGCAGACAATGAATTTTCAGCACTAAAAAAACGAAACTTCATTAACAGCTAAACTAAACGTTTCCAATGTAAATTTCCACCCTTATATAGTGTAAAAAGACATCCTGAAGCCTGGGCAGTCATTAATTTGATTGTCCAATATTTCCCTTATGAGATAATGCCTCTCATAGCAAATGTGTACAGCGCGAGCTGAAAATGCATTTACAGCACTAAAAAACCAAACTTTTATAACAGCTAAACCAAACGTTTCCAATGTAAATTTCCACCTTTATATAGTGTAGAAAGGCATCCTGAAGCCTGGAAAGTCATTAATTTGATTGTCCAGTATTTCCTTCATGAGATATTGCAACACTTAGAAAAAGTGTACAGCGCCAGCAGACAATGAATTTTCAGCACTAAAAAAACGAAACTTCATTAACAGCTAAACCAAACGTTTCCAATGTAAATTTCCACCCTTATATAGTGTAAAAAGACATCCTGAAGCCTGGGCAGTCATTAATTTGATTGTCCAATATTTCCCTTATGAGATAATGCCTCTCATAGCAAATGTGTACAGCGCGAGCTGAAAATGCATTTACAGCACTAAAAAAACAAACTTTTATAACAGCTAAACCAAACGTTTCCAATGTAAATTTCCACCTTTATATAGTGTAGAAAGGCATCCTGAAGCCTGGAAAGTCATTAATTTGATTGTCCAGTATTTCCTTCATGAGATATTGCAACACTTAGAAAAAGTGTACAGCGCCAGCAGACAATGAATTTTCAGCACTAAAAAAACGAAACTTCATTAACAGCTAAACCAAACGTTTCCAATGTAAATTTCCACATTCATAGAGTGTAAAAAGGCATCCTGAAGCCTGGGAAGTCATTAATTTGATTGTCCAGTATTTCCCTTATGAGATAATGCCTCACATAGCAAATGTGTACAGTGCGAGCTGAAAATGCATTTTCAGCACTAAAAAACCAAACTTTTATAACAGCTAAACCAAACGTTTCCAATGTAAATTTCCACCTTTATATAGTGTAAAAAGACATCCTGAAGCCTGGGCAGTCATTAATTTGATTGTCCAGTATTTCCCTTATGAGATAATGCCTCACACAGCAAATGTGTACAGTGCGAGCTGAAAATGCATTTTCAGCACTAAAAAAAACAAACTTTTATAACAGCTAAACCAAACGTTTCCAATGTAAATTTCCACCTTTATATAGTGTAAAAAGACATCCTGAAGCCTGGGCAGTCATTAATTTGATTGTCCAATATTTCCCTTCTGAGATAATGCCTCTCATAGCAAATGTGTACAGCGCGAGCTGAAAATGCATTTACAGCACTAAAAAACCAAACTTTTATAACAGCTAAACCAAACGTTTCCAATGTACATTTCCACCTTTATATAGTGTAGAAAGGCATCCTGAAGCCTGGAAAGTCATTAATTTGATTGTCCAGTATTTCCTTCATGAGATATTGCAACACTTAGAAAAAGTGTACAGCGCCAGCAGACAATGAATTTTCAGCACTAAAAAAACGAAACTTCATTAACAGCTAAACTAAACGTTTCCAATGTAAATTTCCACCCTTATATAGTGTAAAAAGACATCCTGAAGCCTGGGCAGTCATTAATTTGATTGTCCAATATTTCCCTTATGAGATAATGCCTCTCATAGCAAATGTGTACAGCGCGAGCTGAAAATGCATTTACAGCACTAAAAAACCAAACTTTTATAACAGCTAAACCAAACGTTTCCAATGTAAATTTCCACCTTTATATAGTGTAGAAAGGCATCCTGAAGCCTGGAAAGTCATTAATTTGATTGTCCAGTATTTCCTTCATGAGATATTGCAACACTTAGAAAAAGTGTACAGCGCCAGCAGACAATGAATTTTCAGCACTAAAAAAACGAAACTTCATTAACAGCTAAACCAAACGTTTCCAATGTAAATTTCCACATTTATAGAGTCTAAAAAGGCATCCTGAAGCCTGGGAAGTCATTAATTTGATTGTCCAGTATTTCCCTTATGAGATAATGCCTCACATAGCAAATGTGTACAGTGCGAGCTGAAAATGCATTTTCAGCACTAAAAAAACAAACTTTTATAACAGCTAAACCAAACGTTTCCAATGTAAATTTCCACCTTTATATAGTGTAAAAAGACATCCTGAAGCCTGGGCAGTCATTAATTTGATTGTCCAGTATTTCCCTTATGAGATAATGCCTCACACAGCAAATGTGTACAGTGCGAGCTGAAAATGCATTTTCAGCACTAAAAAAACCAAACTTTTATAACAGCTAAACCAAACGTTTCCAATGTAAATTTCCACCTTTATATAGTGTAAAAAGACATCCTGAAGCCTGGGCAGTCATTAATTTGATTGTCCAATATTTCCCTTCTGAGATAATGCCTCTCATAGCAAATGTGTACAGCGCGAGCTGAAAATGCATTTACAGCACTAAAAAACCAAACTTTTATAACAGCTAAACCAAACGTTTCCAATGTACATTTCCACCTTTATATAGTGTAGAAGGCATCCTGAAGCCTGGAAAGTCATTAATTTGATTGTCCAGTATTTCCTTCATGAGATATTGCAACACTTAGAAAAAGTGTACAGCGCCAGCAGACAATGAATTTTCAGCACTAAAAAAACGAAACTTCATTAACAGCTAAACTAAACGTTTCCAATGTAAATTTCCACCCTTATATAGTGTAAAAAGACATCCTGAAGCCTGGGCAGTCATTAATTTGATTGTCCAATATTTCCCTTATGAGATAATGCCTCTCATAGCAAATGTGTACAGCGCGAGCTGAAAATGCATTTTCAGCACTAAAAAACCAAACTTTTATAACAGCTAAACCAAACGTTTCCAATGTAAATTTCCACCTTTATATAGTGTAGAAAGGCATCCTGAAGCCTGGAAAGTCATTAATTTGATTGTCCAGTATTTCCTTCATGAGATATTGCAACACTTAGAAAAAGTGTACAGCGCCAGCAGACAATGAATTTTCAGCACTAAAAAAACGAAACTTCATTAACAGCTAAACCAAACGTTTCCAATGTAAATTTCCACATTTATAGAGTGTCAGACAATGAATTTTCAGCACTAAATAAACGAAACTTCATTAACAGCTAAAGTAAACGTTTCCAATGTAAATTTCCACCTTTATATAGTGTAAAAAGACATCCTGAAGCCTGGGCAGTCATTAATTTGATTGTCCAATATTTCCCTTATGAGATAATGCCTCTCATAGCAAATGTGTACAGCGCGAGCTGAAAATGCATTTACAGCACTAAAAAAACAAACTTTTATAACAGCTAAACCAAACGTTTCCAATGTAAATTTCCACCTTTATATAGTGTAAAAAGACATCCTGAAGCCTGGGCAGTCATTAATTTGATTGTCCAGTATTTCCCTTATGAGATAATGCCTCACATAGCAAATGTGGACAGTGCGAGCTGAAAATGCATTTTCAGCACTAAAAAAACCAAACTTTTATAACAGCTAAACCAAACGTTTCCAATGTAAATTTCCACCTTTATATAGTGTAAAAAGACATCCTGAAGCCTGGGCAGTCATTAATTTGATTGTCCAATATTTCCCTTATGAGATAATGCCTCTCATAGCAAATGTGTACAGTGCGAGCTGAAAATGCATTTACAGCACTAAAAAAACAAACTTTTATAACAGCTAAACCAAACGTTTCCAATGTAAATTTCCACCTTTATATAGTGTAAAAAGACATCCTGAAGCCTGGGCAGTCATTAATTTGATTGTCCAATATTTCCCTTATGAGATAATGCCTCTCATAGCAAATGTGTACAGCGCGAGCTGAAAATGCATTTACAGCACTAAAAAACCAAACTTTTATAACAGCTAAACCAAACGTTTCCAATGTAAATTTCCACCTTTATATAGTGTAGAAAGGCATCCTGAAGCCTGGAAAGTCATTAATTTGATTGTCCAGTATTTCCTTCATGAGATATTGCAACACTTAGAAAAAGTGTACAGCGCCAGCAGACAATGAATTTTCAGCACTAAAAAAACGAAACTTCATTAACAGCTAAACCAAACGTTTCCAATGTAAATTTCCACATTTATAGAGTGTAAAAAGGCATCCTGAAGCCTGGGAAGTCATTAATTTGATTGTCCAGTATTTCCCTTATGAGATAATGCCTCACATAGCAAATGTGTACAGTGCGAGCTGAAAATGCATTTACAGCACTAAAAAAACAAACTTTTATAACAGCTAAACCAAACGTTTCCAATGTAAATTTCCACCTTTAAATAGTGTAGAAAGGCATCCTGAAGCCTGGAAAGTCATTAATTTGATTGTCCAGTATTTCCTTCATGAGATATTGCAACACTTAGAAAAAGTGTACAGCGCCAGCAGACAATGAATTTTCAGCACTAAATAAACGAAACTTCATTAACAGCTAAAGTAAACGTTTCCAATGTAAATTTCCACCTTTATATAGTGTAAAAAGACATCCTGAAGCCTGGGCAGTCATTAATTTGATTGTCCAATATTTCCCTTATGAGATAATGCCTCTCATAGCAAATGTGTACAGTGCGAGCTGAAAATGCATTTACAGCACTAAAAAAACAAACTTTTATAACAGCTAAACCAAACGTTTCCAATGTAAATTTCCACCTTTATATAGTGTAAAAAGACATCCTGAAGCCTGGGCAGTCATTAATTTGATTGTCCAATATTTCCCTTATGAGATAATGCCTCTCATAGCAAATGTGTACAGCGCGAGCTGAAAATGCATTTACAGCACTAAAAAACCAAACTTTTATAACAGCTAAACCAAACGTTTCCAATATAAATTTCCACCTTTATATAGTGTAGAAAGGCATCCTGAAGCCTGGAAAGTCATTAATTTGATTGTCCAGTATTTCCTTCATGAGATATTGCAACACTTAGAAAAAGTGTACAGCGCCAGCAGACAATGAATTTTCAGCACTAAAAAAACGAAACTTCATTAACAGCTAAACCAAACGTTTCCAATGTAAATTTCCACATTTATAGAGTGTAAAAAGGCATCCTGAAGCCTGGGAAGTCATTAATTTGATTGTCCAGTATTTCCCTTATGAGATAATGCCTCACATAGCAAATGTGTACAGTGCGAGCTGAAAATGCATTTACAGCACTAAAAAAACAAACTTTTATAACAGCTAAACCAAACGTTTCCAATGTAAATTTCCACCTTTATATAGTGTAGAAAGGCATCCTGAAGCCTGGAAAGTCATTAATTTGATTGTCCAGTATTTCCTTCATGAGATATTGCAACACTTAGAAAAAGTGTACAGCGCCAGCAGACAATGAATTTTCAGCACTAAATAAACGAAACTTCATTAACAGCTAAAGTAAACGTTTCCAATGTAAATTTCCACCTTTATATAGTGTAAAAAGACATCCTGAAGCCTGGGCAGTCATTAATTTGATTGTCCAATATTTCCCTTATGAGATAATGCCTCTCATAGCAAATGTGTACAGTGCGAGCTGAAAATGCATTTACAGCACTAAAAAAACAAACTTTTATAACAGCTAAACCAAACGTTTCCAATGTAAATTTCCACCTTTATATAGTGTAAAAAGACATCCTGAAGCCTGGGCAGTCATTAATTTGATTGTCCAATATTTCCCTTATGAGATAATGCCTCTCATAGCAAATGTGTACAGCGCGAGCTGAAAATGCATTTACAGCACTAAAAAACCAAACTTTTATAACAGCTAAACCAAACGTTTCCAATGTAAATTTCCACCTTTATATAGTGTAGAAAGGCATCCTGAAGCCTGGAAAGTCATTAATTTGATTGTCCAGTATTTCCTTCATGAGATATTGCAACACTTAGAAAAAGTGTACAGCGCCAGCAGACAACGAATTTTCAACACTAAAAAAAACGAAACTTCATTAACAGCTAAACCAAACGTTTCCAATGTAAATTTCCACATTTATAGAGTGTAAAAAGGCATCCTGAAGCCTGGGAAGTCATTAATTTGATTGTCCAGTATTTCCCTTATGAGATAATGCCTCTCATTGCAAATGTGTACAGCGCGAGCTGAAAATGCATTTTCAGCACTAAAAAACCAAACTTTTATAACACCTTAAACCAAACGTTTCCAATGTAAATTTCCTCCTTTATATAGTGTAAAAAGACATCCTGAAGCCTGGGCAGTCATTAATTTGATTGTCCAATATTTCCCTTATGAGATAATGCCTCTCATAGCAAATGTGTACAGCGCGAGCTGAAAATGCATTTACAGCACTAAAAAACCAAACTTTTATAACAGCTAAACCAAACGTTTCCAATGTAAATTTCCACCTTTATATAGTGTAGAAAGGCATCCTGAAGCCTGGAAAGTCATTAATTTGATTGTCCAGTATTTCCTTCATGAGATATTGCAACATTTAGAAAAAGTGTACAGCGCCAGCAGACAATGAATTTTCAGCACTAAAAAAACGAAACTTCATTAACAGCTAAACTAAACGTTTCCAATGTAAATTTCCACCTTTATATAGTGTAAAAAGACATCCTGAAGCCCGGGCAGCCATTAATTTGATTGTCCAATATTTCCCTTATGAGATAATGCCTCTCATAGCAAATGTGTACAGCGCGAGCTGAAAATGCATTTACAGCACTAAAAAACCAAACTTTTATAACAGCTAAACCAAACGTTTCCAATGTAAATTTCCACCTTTATATAGTGTAAAAAGACATCCTGAAGCCTGGGCAGTCATTAATTTGATTGTCCAATATTTCCCTTATGAGATAATGCCTCTCATAGCAAATGTGTACAGCGCGAGCTGAAAATGCATTTACAGCACTAAAAAACCAAACTTTTATAACAGCTAAACCAAACGTTTCCAATGTAAATTTCCACCTTTATATAGTGTAGAAAGGCATCCTGAAGCCTGGAAAGTCATTAATTTGATTGTCCAGTATTTCCTTCATGAGATATTGCAACACTTAGAAAAAGTGTACAGCGCCAGCAGACAATGAATTTTCAGCACTAAAAAAACGAAACTTCATTAACAGCTAAACTAAATGTTTCCAATGTAAATTTCCACCTTTATATAGTGTAAAAAGACATCCTGAAGCCTGGGCAGTCATTAATTTGATTGTCCAATATTTCCCTTATGAGATAATGCCTCTCATAGCAAATGTGTACAGCGCGAGCTGAAAATGCATTTACAGCACTAAAAAACCAAACTTTTATAACAGCTAAACCAAACGTTTCCAATGTAAATTTCCACCTTTATATAGTGTAAAAAGGCATCCTGAAGCCTGGAAAGTCTTTAATTTGATTGTCCAGTATTTCCTTCATGAGATATTGCAACACTTAGAAAAAGTGTACAGCGCCAGCAGACAATGAATTTTCAGCACTAAAAAACCGAAACTTCATTAACAGCTAAACTAAACGTTTCCAATGTAAATTTCCACCTTTATATAGTGTAAAAAGACATCCTGAAGCCTGGGCAGCCATTAATTTGATTGTCCAATATTTCCCTTATGAGATAATGCCTCTCATAGCAAATGTGTACAGCGCGAGCTGAAAATGCATTTACAGCACTAAAAAACCAAACTTTTATAACAGCTAAACCAAACGTTTCCAATGTAAATTTCCACCTTTATAGAGTGTAAAAAGACATCCTGAAGCCTGGGCAGTCATTAATTTGATTGTCCAATATTTCCCTTATGAGATAATGCCTCTCATAGCAAATGTGTACAGCGCGAGCTGAAAATGCATTTACAGCACTAAAAAACCAAACTTTTATAACAGCTAAACCAAACGTTTCCAATGTAAATTTCTACCTTTATATAGTGTAGAAAGGCATCCTGAAGCCTGGAAAGTCATTAATTTGATTGTCCAGTATTTCCTTCAAGAGATATTGCAACACTTAGAAAAAGTGTACAGCGCCAGCAGACAATGTTTTTTCAGCACTAAAAAAACGAAACTTCATTAACAGCTAAACCAAACGTTTCCAATGTAAATTTCCACATTAATAGAGTGTAAAAAGGCATCCTGAAGCCTGGGAAGTCATTAATTTGATTGTCCAGTATTTCCCTTATGAGATAATGCCTCACACAGCAAATGTGTACAGTGCGAGCTGAAAATGCATTTTCAGCACTAAAAAAACCAAACTTTTATAACAGCTAAACCAAACGTTTCCAATGTAAATTTCCACCTTTATAGAGTGTAAAAAGACATCCTGAAGCCTGGGCAGTCATTAATTTGATTGTCCAATATTTCCCTTCTGAGATAATGCCTCTCATAGCAAATGTGTACAGCGCGAGCTGAAAATGCATTTACAGCACTAAAAAACCAAACTTTTATAACAGCTAAACCAAACGTTTCCAATGTACATTTCCACCTTTATATAGTGTAGAAAGGCATCCTGAAGCCTGGAAAGTCATTAATTTGATTGTCCAGTATTTCCTTCATGAGATATTGCAACACTTAGAAAAAGTGTACAGCGCCAGCAGACAATGAATTTTCAGCACTAAAAAAACGAAACTTCATTAACAGCTAAACTAAACGTTTCCAATGTAAATTTCCACCCTTATATAGTGTAAAAAGACATCCTGAAGCCTGGGCAGTCATTAATTTGATTGTCCAATATTTCCCTTATGAGATAATGCCTCTCATAGCAAATGTGTACAGCGCGAGCTGAAAATGCATTTACAGCACTAAAAAACCAAACTTTTATAACAGCTAAACCAAACGTTTCCAATGTAAATTTCCACCTTTATATAGTGTAGAAAGGCATCCTGAAGCCTGGAAAGTCATTAATTTGATTGTCCAGTATTTCCTTCATGAGATATTGCAACACTTAGAAAAAGTGTACAGCGCCAGCAGACAATGAATTTTCAGCACTAAAAAAACGAAACTTCATTAACAGCTAAACCAAACGTTTCCAATGTAAATTTCCACATTTATAGAGTGTAAAAAGGCATCCTGAAGCCTGGGAAGTCATTAATTTGATTGTCCAGTATTTCCCTTATGAGATAATGCCTCACATAGCAAATGTGTACAGTGCGAGCTGAAAATGCATTTTCAGCACTAAAAAAACAAACTTTTATAACAGCTAAACCAAACGTTTCCAATGTAAATTTCCACCTTTATATAGTGTAAAAAGACATCCTGAAGCCTGGGCAGTCATTAATTTGATTGTCCAGTATTTCCCTTATGAGATAATGCCTCACACAGCAAATGTGTACAGTGCGAGCTGAAAATGCATTTTCAGCACTAAAAAAACCAAACTTTTATAACAGCTAAACCAAACGTTTCCAATGTAAATTTCCACCTTTATATAGTGTAAAAAGACATCCTGAAGCCTGGGCAGTCATTAATTTGATTGTCCAATATTTCCCTTCTGAGATAATGCCTCTCATAGCAAATGTGTACAGCGCGAGCTGAAAATGCATTTACAGCACTAAAAAACCAAACTTTTATAACAGCTAAACCAAACGTTTCCAATGTACATTTCCACCTTTATATAGTGTAGAAGGCATCCTGAAGCCTGGAAAGTCATTAATTTGATTGTCCAGTATTTCCTTCATGAGATATTGCAACACTTAGAAAAAGTGTACAGCGCCAGCAGACAATGAATTTTCAGCACTAAAAAAACGAAACTTCATTAACAGCTAAACTAAACGTTTCCAATGTAAATTTCCACCCTTATATAGTGTAAAAAGACATCCTGAAGCCTGGGCAGTCATTAATTTGATTGTCCAATATTTCCCTTATGAGATAATGCCTCTCATAGCAAATGTGTACAGCGCGAGCTGAAAATGCATTTTCAGCACTAAAAAACCAAACTTTTATAACAGCTAAACCAAACGTTTCCAATGTAAATTTCCACCTTTATATAGTGTAGAAAGGCATCCTGAAGCCTGGAAAGTCATTAATTTGATTGTCCAGTATTTCCTTCATGAGATATTGCAACACTTAGAAAAAGTGTACAGCGCCAGCAGACAATGAATTTTCAGCACTAAAAAAACGAAACTTCATTAACAGCTAAACCAAACGTTTCCAATGTAAATTTCCACATTTATAGAGTGTCAGACAATGAATTTTCAGCACTAAATAAACGAAACTTCATTAACAGCTAAAGTAAACGTTTCCAATGTAAATTTCCACCTTTATATAGTGTAAAAAGACATCCTGAAGCCTGGGCAGTCATTAATTTGATTGTCCAATATTTCCCTTATGAGATAATGCCTCTCATAGCAAATGTGTACAGCGCGAGCTGAAAATGCATTTACAGCACTAAAAAAACAAACTTTTATAACAGCTAAACCAAACGTTTCCAATGTAAATTTCCACCTTTATATAGTGTAAAAATACATCCTGAAGCCTGGGCAGTCATTAATTTGATTGTCCAGTATTTCCCTTATGAGATAATGCCTCACATAGCAAATGTGGACAGTGCGAGCTGAAAATGCATTTTCAGCACTAAAAAAACCAAACTTTTATAACAGCTAAACCAAACGTTTCCAATGTAAATTTCCACCTTTATATAGTGTAAAAAGACATCCTGAAGCCTGGGCAGTCATTAATTTGATTGTCCAATATTTCCCTTATGAGATAATGCCTCTCATAGCAAATGTGTACAGTGCGAGCTGAAAATGCATTTACAGCACTAAAAAAACAAACTTTTATAACAGCTAAACCAAACGTTTCCAATGTAAATTTCCACCTTTATATAGTGTAAAAAGACATCCTGAAGCCTGGGCAGTCATTAATTTGATTGTCCAATATTTCCCTTATGAGATAATGCCTCTCATAGCAAATGTGTACAGCGCGAGCTGAAAATGCATTTACAGCACTAAAAAACCAAACTTTTATAACAGCTAAACCAAACGTTTCCAATGTAAATTTCCACCTTTATATAGTGTAGAAAGGCATCCTGAAGCCTGGAAAGTCATTAATTTGATTGTCCAGTATTTCCTTCATGAGATATTGCAACACTTAGAAAAAGTGTACAGCGCCAGCAGACAATGAATTTTCAGCACTAAAAAAACGAAACTTCATTAACAGCTAAACCAAACGTTTCCAATGTAAATTTCCACATTTATAGAGTGTAAAAAGGCATCCTGAAGCCTGGGAAGTCATTAATTTGATTGTCCAGTATTTCCCTTATGAGATAATGCCTCACATAGCAAATGTGTACAGTGCGAGCTGAAAATGCATTTACAGCACTAAAAAAACAAACTTTTATAACAGCTAAACCAAACGTTTCCAATGTAAATTTCCACCTTTATATAGTGTAGAAAGGCATCCTGAAGCCTGGAAAGTCATTAATTTGATTGTCCAGTATTTCCTTCATGAGATATTGCAACACTTAGAAAAAGTGTACAGCGCCAGCAGACAATGAATTTTCAGCACTAAATAAACGAAACTTCATTAACAGCTAAAGTAAACGTTTCCAATGTAAATTTCCACCTTTATATAGTGTAAAAAGACATCCTGAAGCCTGGGCAGTCATTAATTTGATTGTCCAATATTTCCCTTATGAGATAATGCCTCTCATAGCAAATGTGTACAGTGCGAGCTGAAAATGCATTTACAGCACTAAAAAAACAAACTTTTATAACAGCTAAACCAAACGTTTCCAATGTAAATTTCCACCTTTATATAGTGTAAAAAGACATCCTGAAGCCTGGGCAGTCATTAATTTGATTGTCCAATATTTCCCTTATGAGATAATGCCTCTCATAGCAAATGTGTACAGCGCGAGCTGAAAATGCATTTACAGCACTAAAAAACCAAACTTTTATAACAGCTAAACCAAACGTTTCCAATATAAATTTCCACCTTTATATAGTGTAGAAAGGCATCCTGAAGCCTGGAAAGTCATTAATTTGATTGTCCAGTATTTCCTTCATGAGATATTGCAACACTTAGAAAAAGTGTACAGCGCCAGCAGACAATGAATTTTCAGCACTAAAAAAACGAAACTTCATTAACAGCTAAACCAAACGTTTCCAATGTAAATTTCCACATTTATAGAGTGTAAAAAGGCATCCTGAAGCCTGGGAAGTCATTAATTTGATTGTCCAGTATTTCCCTTATGAGATAATGCCTCACATAGCAAATGTGTACAGTGCGAGCTGAAAATGCATTTACAGCACTAAAAAAACAAACTTTTATAACAGCTAAACCAAACGTTTCCAATGTAAATTTCCACCTTTATATAGTGTAGAAAGGCATCCTGAAGCCTGGAAAGTCATTAATTTGATTGTCCAGTATTTCCTTCATGAGATATTGCAACACTTAGAAAAAGTGTACAGCGCCAGCAGACAATGAATTTTCAGCACTAAATAAACGAAACTTCATTAACAGCTAAAGTAAACGTTTCCAATGTAAATTTCCACCTTTATATAGTGTAAAAAGACATCCTGAAGCCTGGGCAGTCATTAATTTGATTGTCCAATATTTCCCTTATGAGATAATGCCTCTCATAGCAAATGTGTACAGTGCGAGCTGAAAATGCATTTACAGCACTAAAAAAACAAACTTTTATAACAGCTAAACCAAACGTTTCCAATGTAAATTTCCACCTTTATATAGTGTAAAAAGACATCCTGAAGCCTGGGCAGTCATTAATTTGATTGTCCAATATTTCCCTTATGAGATAATGCCTCTCATAGCAAATGTGTACAGCGCGAGCTGAAAATGCATTTACAGCACTAAAAAACCAAACTTTTATAACAGCTAAACCAAACGTTTCCAATGTAAATTTCCACCTTTATATAGTGTAGAAAGGCATCCTGAAGCCTGGAAAGTCATTAATTTGATTGTCCAGTATTTCCTTCATGAGATATTGCAACACTTAGAAAAAGTGTACAGCGCCAGCAGACAACGAATTTTCAACACTAAAAAAAACGAAACTTCATTAACAGCTAAACCAAACGTTTCCAATGTAAATTTCCACATTTATAGAGTGTAAAAAGGCATCCTGAAGCCTGGGAAGTCATTAATTTGATTGTCCAGTATTTCCCTTATGAGATAATGCCTCTCATTGCAAATGTGTACAGCGCGAGCTGAAAATGCATTTTCAGCACTAAAAAACCAAACTTTTATAACACCTAAACCAAACGTTTCCAATGTAAATTTCCTCCTTTATATAGTGTAAAAAGACATCCTGAAGCCTGGGCAGTCATTAATTTGATTGTCCAATATTTCCCTTATGAGATAATGCCTCTCATAGCAAATGTGTACAGCGCGAGCTGAAAATGCATTTACAGCACTAAAAAACCAAACTTTTATAACAGCTAAACCAAACGTTTCCAATGTAAATTTCCACCTTTATATAGTGTAGAAAGGCATCCTGAAGCCTGGAAAGTCATTAATTTGATTGTCCAGTATTTCCTTCATGAGATATTGCAACATTTAGAAAAAGTGTACAGCGCCAGCAGACAATGAATTTTCAGCACTAAAAAAAGGAAACTTCATTAACAGCTAAACTAAACGTTTCCAATGTAAATTTCCACCTTTATATAGTGTAAAAAGACATCCTGAAGCCCGGGCAGCCATTAATTTGATTGTCCAATATTTCCCTTATGAGATAATGCCTCTCATAGCAAATGTGTACAGCGCGAGCTGAAAATGCATTTACAGCACTAAAAAACCAAACTTTTATAACAGCTAAACCAAACGTTTCCAATGTAAATTTCCACCTTTATATAGTGTAAAAAGACATCCTGAAGCCTGGGCAGTCATTAATTTGATTGTCCAATATTTCCCTTATGAGATAATGCCTCTCATAGCAAATGTGTACAGCGCGAGCTGAAAATGCATTTACAGCACTAAAAAACCAAACTTTTATAACAGCTAAACCAAACGTTTCCAATGTAAATTTCCACCTTTATATAGTGTAGAAAGGCATCCTGAAGCCTGGAAAGTCATTAATTTGATTGTCCAGTATTTCCTTCATGAGATATTGCAACACTTAGAAAAAGTGTACAGCGCCAGCAGACAATGAATTTTCAGCACTAAAAAAACGAAACTTCATTAACAGCTAAACTAAATGTTTCCAATGTAAATTTCCACCTTTATATAGTGTAAAAAGACATCCTGAAGCCTGGGCAGTCATTAATTTGATTGTCCAATATTTCCCTTATGAGATAATGCCTCTCATAGCAAATGTGTACAGCGCGAGCTGAAAATGCATTTACAGCACTAAAAAACCAAACTTTTATAACAGCTAAACCAAACGTTTCCAATGTAAATTTCCACCTTTATATAGTGTAAAAAGGCATCCTGAAGCCTGGAAAGTCTTTAATTTGATTGTCCAGTATTTCCTTCATGAGATATTGCAACACTTAGAAAAAGTGTACAGCGCCAGCAGACAATGAATTTTCAGCACTAAAAAACCGAAACTTCATTAACAGCTAAACTAAACGTTTCCAATGTAAATTTCCACCTTTATATAGTGTAAAAAGACATCCTGAAGCCTGGGCAGCCATTAATTTGATTGTCCAATATTTCCCTTATGAGATAATGCCTCTCATAGCAAATGTGTACAGCGCGAGCTGAAAATGCATTTACAGCACTAAAAAACCAAACTTTTATAACAGCTAAACCAAACGTTTCCAATGTAAATTTCCACCTTTATAGAGTGTAAAAAGACATCCTGAAGCCTGGGCATTCATTAATTTGATTGTCCAATATTTCCCTTATGAGATAATGCCTCTCATAGCAAATGTGTACAGCGCGAGCTGAAAATGCATTTACAGCACTAAAAAACCAAACTTTTATAACAGCTAAACCAAACGTTTCCAATGTAAATTTCTACCTTTATATAGTGTAGAAAGGCATCCTGAAGCCTGGAAAGTCATTAATTTGATTGTCCAGTATTTCCTTCATGAGATATTGCAACACTTAGAAAAAGTGTACAGCGCCAGCAGACAATGTTTTTTCAGCACTAAAAAAACGAAACTTCATTAACAGCTAAACCAAACGTTTCCAATGTAAATTTCCACATTTATAGAGTGTAAAAAGGCATCCTGAAGCCTGGGAAGTCATTAATTTGATTGTCCAGTATTTCCCTTATGATATAATGCCTCACATAGCAAATGTGTACAGCGCGAGCTGAAAATGCATTTACAGCACTAAAAAACCAAACTTTTATAACAGCTAAACCAAACGTTTCCAATGTAAATTTCCACCTTTATATAGTGTAGAAAGGCATCCTGAAGCCTGGAAAGTCATTAATTTGATTGTCCAGTATTTCCTTCATGAGATATTGCAACACTTAGAAAAAGTGTACAGCGCCAGCAGACAATGAATTTCCAGCACTAAAAAAACGAAACTTCATTAACAGCTAAACTAAACGTTTCCAATGTAAATTTCCACCTTTATATAGTGTAAAAAGACATCCTGAAGCCTGGGCAGTCATTAATTTGATTGTCCAATATTTCCCTTATGAGATAATGCCTCTCATAGCAAATGTGTACAGCGCGAGCTGAAAATGCATTTACAGCACTAAAAAACCAAACTTTTATAACAGCTAAACCAAACGTTTCCAATGTAAATTTCCACCTTTATATAGTGTAGAAAGGCATCCTGAAGCCTGGAAAGTCATTAATTTGATTGTCCAGTATTTCCTTCATGAGATATTGCAACACTTAGAAAAAGTGTACAGCGCCAGCAGACAATGAATTTTCAGCACTAAAAAAACGAAACTTCATTAACAGCTAAACCAAACGTTTCCAATGTAAATTTCCACATTTATAGAGTGTAAAAAGGCATCCTGAAGCCTGGGAAGTCATTAATTTGATTGTCCAGTATTTCCCTTATGAGATAATGCCTCACATAGCAAATGTGTACAGTGCGAGCTGAAAATGCATTTTCAGCACTAAAAAACCAAACTTTTATAACAGCTAAACCAAACGTTTCCAATGTAAATTTCCACCTTTATATAGTGTAAAAAGACATCCTGAAGCCTGGGCAGTCATTAATTTGATTGTCCAGTATTTCCCTTATGAGATAATGCCTCACATAGCAAATGTGTACAGCGCGAGCTGAAAATGCATTTACAGCACTAAAAAAAACAAACTTTTATAACAGCTAAACCAAACGTTTCCAATGTAAATTTCCACATTTATAGAGTGTAAAAATGCATCCTGAAGCCTGGGAAGTCATTAATTTGATTGTCCAGTATTTCCCTTATGAGATAATGCCTCACATAGCAAATGTGTACAGTGCGAGCTGAAAATACATTTTCAGCACTAAAAAACCAAACTTTTATAACAGCTAAACCAAACGTTTCCAATGTAAATTTCCACCTTTATATAGTGTAAAAAGACATCCTGAAGCCTGGGCAGTCATTAATTTGATTGTCCAATATTTCCCTTATGAGATAATGCCTCTCATAGCAAATGTGTACAGCGCGAGCTGAAAATGCATTTACAGCACTAAAAAACCAAACTTTTATAACAGCTAAAAAACGTTTCCAATGTAAATTTCCACCTTTATATAGTGTAGAAAGGCATCCTGAAGCCTGGAAAGTCATTAATTTGATTGTCCAGTATTTCCTTCATGAGATATTGCAACACTTAGAAAAAGTGTACAGCGCCAGTAGACAATGAATTTTCAGCACTAAAAAAACGATACTTCATTAACAGCTCAACTAAACGTTTCCAATGTAAATTTCCACCTTTAAATAGTGTAAAAAGACATCCTGAAGCCTGGGCAGTCATTAATATGATTGTCCAATATTTCCCTTATGAGATAATGCCTCTCATAGCAAATGTGTACAGCGCGAGCTGAAAATGCATTTACAGCACTAAAACACCAAACTTTTATAACAGCTAAACCAAACGTTTCCAATGTAAATTTCCACCTTTATATAGTGTAGAAAGGCATCCTGGAGCCTGGAAAGTCATTAATTTGATTGTCCAGTATTTCCTTCATGAGATATTGCAACACTTAGAAAAAGTGTACAGCGCCAGCAGACAATGAATTTTCAGCACTAAAAAAACCAAACTTTTATAACAGCTAAACCAAACGTTTCCAATGTAAATTTCCACCTTTATATAGTGTAAAAAGGCATCCTGAAGCCTGGGAAGTCATTAATTTGATTGTCCAGTATTTCCCTTATGAGATAATGCCTCACATAGCAAATGTGTACAGTGCGAGCTGAAAATGCATTTTCAGCACTAAAAAAACAAACTTACATAACACCTAAACCAAACGTTTCCAATGTAAATTTCCACCTTTATATAGTGTAAAAAGACATCCTGAAGCCTGGGCAGTCATTAATTTGATTGTCCAATATTTCCCTTATGAGATAATGCCTCTCATAGCAAATGTGTACAGCGCGAGCTGAAAATGCATTTACAGCACTAAAAAACCAAACTTTTATAACAGCTAAACCAAACGTTTCCAATGTAAATTTCCACCTTTATATAGTGTAAAAAGACATCCTGAAGCCTGGGCAGTCATTAATTTGATTGTCCAATATTTCCCTTATGAGATAATGCCTCTCATAGCAAATGTGTACAGCGCGAGCTGAAAATGCATTTTCAGCACTAAAAAACCAAACTTTTAGAACAGCTAAACCAAACGTTTCAAATGTAAATTTCCACCTTTATATAGTGTAAAAAGACATCCTGAAGCCTGGGCAGTCATTAATTTGATTGTCCAATATTTCCCTTATGAGATAATGCCTCTCATAGCAAATGTGTACAGTGCGAGCTGAAAATGCATTTACAGCACTAAAAAAACAAACTTTTATAACAGCTAAACCAAACGTTTCCAATGTAAATTTCCACCTTTATATAGTGTAAAAAGACATCCTGAAGCCTGGGCAGTCATTAATTTGATTGTCCAATATTTCCCTTATGAGATAATGCCTCTCATAGCAAATGTGTACAGTGCGAGCTGAAAATGCATTTACAGCACTAAAAAAACAAACTTTTATAACAGCTAAACCAAACGTTTCCAATGTAAATTTCCACCTTTATATAGTGTAAAAAGACATCCTGAAGCCTGGGCAGTCATTAATTTGATTGTCCAATATTTCCCTTATGAGATAATGCCTCTCATAGCAAATGTGTACAGCGCGAGCTGAAAATGCATTTACAGCAATAAAAAACCAAACTTTTATAACAGCTAAACCAAACGTTTCCAATGTAAATTTCCACCTTTATATAGTGTAGAAAGGCATCCTGAAGCCTGGAAAGTCATTAATTTGATTGTCCAGTATTTCCTTCATGAGATATTGCAACACTTAGAAAAAGTGTACAGCGCCAGCAGACAATGAATTTTCAGCACTAAATAAACGAAACTTCATTAACAGCTAAAGTAAACGTTTCCAATGTAAATTTCCACCTTTATATAGTGTAAAAAGACATCCTGAAGCCTGGGCAGTCATTAATTTGATTGTCCAATATTTCCCTTATGAGATAATGCCTCTCATAGCAAATGTGTACAGTGCGAGCTGAAAATGCATTTACAGCACTAAAAAAACAAACTTTTATAACAGCTAAACCAAACGTTTCCAATGTAAATTTCCACCTTTATCTAGTGTAGAAAGGCATCCTGAAGCCTGGAAAGTCATTAATTTGATTGTCCAGTATTTCCTTCATGAGTAATTGCAACACTTAGAAAAAGTGTACAGCGCCAGTAGACAATGAATTTTCAGCACTAAAAAAACGATACTTCATTAACAGCTCAACTAAACGTTTCCAATGTAAATTTCCACCTTTATATAGTGTAAAAAGACATCCTGAAGCCTGGGCAGTCATTAATATGATTGTCCAATATTTCCCTTATGAGATAATGCCTCTCATAGCAAATGTGTACAGCGCGAGCTGAAAATGCATTTACAGCACTAAAAAACCAAACTTTTTATAACAGCTAAACCAAACGTTTCCAATGTAAATTTCCACCTTTATATAGTGTAGAAAGGCATCCTGGAGCCTGGAAAGTCATTAATTTGATTGTCCAGTATTTCCTTCATGAGATATTGCAACACTTAGAAAAAGTGTACAGCGCCAGCAGACAATGAATTTTCAGCACTAAAAAAACCAAACTTTTATAACAGCTAAACCAAACGTTTCCAATGTAAATTTCCACCTTTATATAGTGTAAAAAGGCATCCTGAAGCCTGGGAAGTCATTAATTTGATTGTCCAGTATTTCCCTTATGAGATAATGCCTCACATAGCAAATGTGTACAGTGCGAGCTGAAAATGCATTTTCAGCACTAAAAAAACAAACTTATATAACACCTAAACCAAACGTTTCCAATGTAAATTTCCACCTTTATATAGTGTAAAAAGACATCCTGAAGCCTGGGCAGTCATTAATTTGATTGTCCAATATTTCCCTTATGAGATAATGCCTCTCATAGCAAATGTGTACAGCGCGAGCTGAAAATGCATTTACAGCACTAAAAAACCAAACTTTTATAACAGCTAAACCAAACGTTTCCAATGTAAATTTCCACCTTTATATAGTGTAAAAAGACATCCTGAAGCCTGGGCAGTCATTAATTTGATTGTCCAATATTTCCCTTATGAGATAATGCCTCTCATAGCAAATGTGTACAGCGCGAGCTGAAAATGCATTTTCAGCACTAAAAAACCAAACTTTTATAACAGCTAAACCAAACGTTTCAAATGTAAATTTCCACCTTTATATAGTGTAAAAAGACATCCTGAAGCCTGGGCAGTCATTAATTTGATTGTCCAATATTTCCCTTATGAGATAATGCCTCTCATAGCAAATGTGTACAGTGCGAGCTGAAAATGCATTTACAGCACTAAAAAAACAAACTTTTATAACAGCTAAACCAAACGTTTCCAATGTAAATTTCCACCTTTATATAGTGTAAAAAGACATCCTGAAGCCTGGGCAGTCATTAATTTGATTGTCCAATATTTCCCTTATGAGATAATGCCTCTCATAGCAAATGTGTACAGTGCGAGCTGAAAATGCATTTTCAGCACTAAAAAAACAAACTTTTATAACAGCTAAACCAAACGTTTCCAATGTAAATTTCCACCTTTATATAGTGTAAAAAGACATCCTGAAGCCTGGGCAGTCATTAATTTGATTGTCCAATATTTCCCTTATGAGATAATGCCTCTCATAGCAAATGTGTACAGCGCGAGCTGAAAATGCATTTACAGCACTAAAAAACCAAACTTTTATAACAGCTAAACCAAACGTTTCCAATGTAAATTTCCACCTTTATATAGTGTAGAAAGGCATCCTGAAGCCTGGAAAGTCATTAATTTGATTGTCCAGTATTTCCTTCATGAGATATTGCAACACTTAGAAAAAGTGTACAGCGCCAGCAGACAATGAATTTTCAGCACTAAAAAAACGAAACTTCATTAACAGCTAAACCAAACGTTTCCAATGTAAATTTCCACATTTATAGAGTGTAAAAAGGCATCCTGAAGCCTGGGAAGTCATTAATTTGATTGTCCAGTATTTCCCTTATGAGATAATGCCTCACATAGCAAATGTGTACAGTGCGAGCTGAAAATGCATTTACAGCACTAAAAAAACAAACTTTTATAACAGCTAAACCAAACGTTTCCAATGTAAATTTCCACCTTTATATAGTGTAGAAAGGCATCCTGAAGCCTGGAAAGTCATTAATTTGATTGTCCAGTATTTCCTTCATGAGATATTGCAACACTTAGAAAAAGTGTACAGCGCCAGCAGACAATGAATTTTCAGCACTAAATAAACGAAACTTCATTAACAGCTAAAGTAAACGTTTCCAATGTAAATTTCCACCTTTATATAGTGTAAAAAGACATCCTGAAGCCTGGGCAGTCATTAATTTGATTGTCCAATATTTCCCTTATGAGATAATGCCTCTCATAGCAAATGTGTACAGTGCGAGCTGAAAATGCATTTACAGCACTAAAAAAACAAACTTTTATAACAGCTAAACCAAACGTTTCCAATGTAAATTTCCACCTTTATATAGTGTAAAAAGACATCCTGAAGCCTGGGCAGTCATTAATTTGATTGTCCAATATTTCCCTTATGAGATAATGCCTCTCATAGCAAATGTGTACAGCGCGAGCTGAAAATGCATTTACAGCACTAAAAAACCAAACTTTTATAACAGCTAAACCAAACGTTTCCAATGTAAATTTCCACCTTTATATAGTGTAGAAAGGCATCCTGAAGCCTGGAAAGTCATTAATTTGATTGTCCAGTATTTCCTTCATGAGATATTGCAACACTTAGAAAAAGTGTACAGCGCCAGCAGACAATGAATTTTCAGCACTAAAAAAAACGAAACTTCATTAACAGCTAAACCAAACGTTTCCAATGTAAATTTCCACATTTATAGAGTGTAAAAAGGCATCCTGAAGCCTGGGAAGTCATTAATTTGATTGTCCAGTATTTCCCTTATGAGATAATGCCTCACATAGCAAATGTGTACAGTGCGAGCTGAAAATGCATTTACAGCACTAAAAAAACAAACTTTTATAACAGCTAAACCAAACGTTTCCAATGTAAATTTCCACCTTTATATAGTGTAGAAAGGCATCCTGAAGCCTGGAAAGTCATTAATTTGATTGTCCAGTATTTCCTTCATGAGATATTGCAACACTTAGAAAAAGTGTACAGCGCCAGCAGACAATGAATTTTCAGCACTAAATAAACGAAACTTCATTAACAGCTAAAGTAAACGTTTCCAATGTAAATTTCCACCTTTATATAGTGTAAAAAGACATCCTGAAGCCTGGGCAGTCATTAATTTGATTGTCCAATATTTCCCTTATGAGATAATGCCTCTCATAGCAAATGTGTACAGCGCGAGCTGAAAATGCATTTACAGCACTAAAAAACCAAACTTTTATAACAGCTAAACCAAACGTTTCCAATGTAAATTTCCACCTTTATATAGTGTAGAAAGGCATCCTGAAGCCTGGAAAGTCATTAATTTGATTGTCCAGTATTTCCTTCATGAGATATTGCAACACTTAGAAAAAGTGTACAGCGCCAGCAGACAATGAATTTTCAGCACTAAAAAAACGAAACTTCATTAACAGCTAAACCAAACGTTTCCAATGTAAATTTCCACATTTATAGAGTGTAAAAAGGCATCCTGAAGCCTGGGAAGTCATTAATTTGATTGTCCAGTATTTCCCTTATGAGATAATGCCTCACATAGCAAATGTGTACAGTGCGAGCTGAAAATGCATTTACAGCACTAAAAAAACAAACTTTTATAACAGCTAAACCAAACGTTTCCAATGTAAATTTCCACCTTTATATAGTGTAGAAAGGCATCCTGAAGCCTGGAAAGTCATTAATTTGATTGTCCAGTATTTCCTTCATGAGATATTGCAACACTTAGAAAAAGTGTACAGCGCCAGCAGACAATGAATTTTCAGCACTAAATAAACGAAACTTCATTAACAGCTAAAGTAAACGTTTCCAATGTAAATTTCCACCTTTATATAGTGTAAAAAGACATCCTGAAGCCTGGGCAGTCATTAATTTGATTGTCCAATATTTCCCTTATGAGATAATGCCTCTCATAGCAAATGTGTACAGTGCGAGCTGAAAATGCATTTCCAGCACTAAAAAAACAAACTTTTATAACAGCTAAACCAAACGTTTCCAATGTAAATTTCCACCTTTATATAGTGTAAAAAGACATCCTGAAGCCTGGGCAGTCATTAATTTGATTGTCCAATATTTCCCTTATGAGATAATGCCTCTCATAGCAAATGTGTACAGCGCGAGCTGAAAATGCATTTACAGCACTAAAAAACCAAACTTTTATAACAGCTAAACCAAACGTTTCCAATGTAAATTTCCACCTTTATATAGTGTAGAAAGGCATCCTGAAGCCTGGAAAGTCATTAATTTGATTGTCCAGTATTTCCTTCATGAGATATTGCAACACTGAGAAAAAGTGTACAGCGCCAGCAGACAATGAATTTTCAGCACTAAAAAAAACGAAACTTCATTAACAGCTAAACCAAACGTTTCCAATGTAAATTTCCACATTTATAGAGTGTAAAAAGGCATCCTGAAGCCTGGGAAGTCATTAATTTGATTGTCCAGTATTTCCCTTATGAGATAATGCCTCTCATTGCAAATGTGTACAGCGCGAGCTGAAAATGCATTTTCAGCACTAAAAAACCAAACTTTTATAACACCTAAACCAAACGTTTCCAATGTAAATTTCCTCCTTTATATAGTGTAAAAAGACACCCTGAAGCCTGGGCAGTCATTAATTTGATTGTCCAATATTTCCCTTATGAGATAATGCCTCTCATAGCAAATGTGTACAGCGCGAGCTGAAAATGCATTTACAGCACTAAAAAACCAAACTTTTATAACAGCTAAACCAAACGTTTCCAATGTAAATTTCCACCTTTATATAGTGTAGAAAGGCATCCTGAAGCCTGGAAAGTCATTAATTTGATTGTCCAGTATTTCCTTCATGAGATATTGCAACATTTAGAAAAAGTGTACAGCGCCAGCAGACAATGAATTTTCAGCACTAAAAAAACGAAACTTCATTAACAGCTAAACTAAACGTTTCCAATGTAAATTTCCACCTTTATATAGTGTAAAAAGACATCCTGAAGCCCGGGCAGCCATTAATTTGATTGTCCAATATTTCCCTTATGAGATAATGCCTCTCATAGCCAATGTGTACAGCGCGAGCTGAAAATGCATTTACAGCACTAAAAAACCAAACTTTTATAACAGCTAAACCAAACGTTTCCAATGTAAATTTCCACCTTTATATAGTGTAAAAAGACATCCTGAAGCCTGGGCAGTCATTAATTTGATTGTCCAATATTTCCCTTATGAGATAATGCCTCACATAGCAAATGTGTACAGTGCGAGCTGAAAATGCATTTACAGCACTAAAAAAACAAACTTTTATAACAGCTAAACCAAACGTTTCCAATGTAAATTTCCACCTTTATATAGTGTAGAAAGGCATCCTGAAGCCTGGAAAGTCATTAATTTGATTGTCCAGTATTTCCTTCATGAGATATTGCAACACTTAGAAAAAGTGTACAGCGCCAGCAGACAATGAATTTTCAGCACTAAATAAACGAAACTTCATTAACAGCTAAAGTAAACGTTTCCAATGTAAATTTCCACCTTTATATAGTGTAAAAAGACATCCTGAAGCCTGGGCAGTCATTAATTTGATTGTCCAATATTTCCCTTATGAGATAATGCCTCTCATAGCAAATGTGTACAGTGCGAGCTGAAAATGCATTTACAGCACTAAAAAAACAAACTTTTATAACAGCTAAACCAAACGTTTCCAATGTAAATTTCCACCTTTATATAGTGTAAAAAGACATCCTGAAGCCTGGGCAGTCATTAATTTGATTGTCCAATATTTCCCTTATGAGATAATGCCTCTCATAGCAAATGTGTACAGCGCGAGCTGAAAATGCATTTACAGCACTAAAAAAACAAACTTTTATAACAGCTAAACCAAACGTTTCCAATGTAAATTTCCACCTTTATATAGTGTAGAAAGGCATCCTGAAGCCTGGAAAGTCATTAATTTGATTGTCCAGTATTTCCTTCATGAGATATTGCAACACTGAGAAAAAGTGTACAGCGCCAGCAGACAATGAATTTTCAGCACTAAAAAAAACGAAACTTCATTAACAGCTAAACCAAACGTTTCCAATGTAAATTTCCACATTTATAGAGTGTAAAAAGGCATCCTGAAGCCTGGGAAGTCATTAATTTGATTGTCCAGTATTTCCCTTATGAGATAATGCCTCTCATTGCAAATGTGTACAGCGCGAGCTGAAAATGCATTTTCAGCACTAAAAAACCAAACTTTTATAACACCTAAACCAAACGTTTCCAATGTAAATTTCCTCCTTTATATAGTGTAAAAAGACATCCTGAAGCCTGGGCAGTCATTAATTTGATTGTCCAATATTTCCCTTATGAGATAATGCCTCTCATAGCAAATGTGTACAGCGCGAGCTGAAAATGCATTTACAGCACTAAAAAACCAAACTTTTATAACAGCTAAACCAAACGTTTCCAATGTAAATTTCCACCTTTATATAGTGTAGAAAGGCATCCTGAAGCCTGGAAAGTCATTAATTTGATTGTCCAGTATTTCCTTCATGAGATATTGCAACATTTAGAAAAAGTGTACAGCGCCAGCAGACAATGAATTTTCAGCACTAAAAAAACGAAACTTCATTAACAGCTAAACTAAACGTTTCCAATGTAAATTTCCACCTTTATATAGTGTAAAAAGACATCCTGAAGCCCGGGCAGCCATTAATTTGATTGTCCAATATTTCCCTTATGAGATAATGCCTCTCATAGCAAATGTGTACAGCGCGAGCTGAAAATGCATTTACAGCACTAAAAAACCAAACTTTTATAACAGCTAAACCAAACGTTTCCAATGTAAATTTCCACCTTTATATAGTGTAAAAAGACATCCTGAAGCCTGGGCAGTCATTAATTTGATTGTCCAATATTTCCCTTATGAGATAATGCCTCTCATAGCAAATGTGTACAGTGCGAGCTGAAAATGCATTTACAGCACTAAAAAAACAAACTTTTATAACAGCTAAACCAAACGTTTCCAATGTAAATTTCCACCTTTATATAGTGTAAAAAGACATCCTGAAGCCTGGGCAGTCATTAATTTGATTGTCCAATATTTCCCTTATGAGATAATGCCTCTCATAGCAAATGTGTACAGCGCGAGCTGAAAATGCATTTACAGCACTAAAAAACCAAACTTTTATAACAGCTAAACCAAACGTTTCCAATGTAAATTTCCACCTTTATATAGTGTAGAAAGGCATCCTGAAGCCTGGAAAGTCATTAATTTGATTGTCCAGTATTTCCTTCATGAGATATTGCAACACTTAGAAAAAGTGTACAGCGCCAGCAGACAATGAATTTTCAGCACTAAAAAAAACGAAACTTCATTAACAGCTAAACCAAACGTTTCCAATGTAAATTTCCACATTTATAGAGTGTAAAAAGGCATCCTGAAGCCTGGGAAGTCATTAATTTGATTGTCCAGTATTTCCCTTATGAGATAATGCCTCACATAGCAAATGTGTACAGTGCGAGCTGAAAATGCATTTACAGCACTAAAAAAACAAACTTTTATAACAGCTAAACCAAACGTTTCCAATGTAAATTTCCACCTTTATATAGTGTAGAAAGGCATCCTGAAGCCTGGAAAGTCATTAATTTGATTGTCCAGTATTTCCTTCATGAGATATTGCAACACTTAGAAAAAGTGTACAGCGCCAGCAGACAATGAATTTTCAGCACTAAATAAACGAAACTTCATTAACAGCTAAAGTAAACGTTTCCAATGTAAATTTCCACCTTTATATAGTGTAAAAAGACATCCTGAAGCCTGGGCAGTCATTAATTTGATTGTCCAATATTTCCCTTATGAGATAATGCCTCTCATAGCAAATGTGTACAGCGCGAGCTGAAAATGCATTTACAGCACTAAAAAACCAAACTTTTATAACAGCTAAACCAAACGTTTCCAATGTAAATTTCCACCTTTATATAGTGTAGAAAGGCATCCTGAAGCCTGGAAAGTCATTAATTTGATTGTCCAGTATTTCCTTCATGAGATATTGCAACACTTAGAAAAAGTGTACAGCGCCAGCAGACAATGAATTTTCAGCACTAAAAAAACGAAACTTCATTAACAGCTAAACCAAACGTTTCCAATGTAAATTTCCACATTTATAGAGTGTAAAAAGGCATCCTGAAGCCTGGGAAGTCATTAATTTGATTGTCCAGTATTTCCCTTATGAGATAATGCCTCACATAGCAAATGTGTACAGTGCGAGCTGAAAATGCATTTACAGCACTAAAAAAACAAACTTTTATAACAGCTAAACCAAACGTTTCCAATGTAAATTTCCACCTTTATATAGTGTAGAAAGGCATCCTGAAGCCTGGAAAGTCATTAATTTGATTGTCCAGTATTTCCTTCATGAGATATTGCAACACTTAGAAAAAGTGTACAGCGCCAGCAGACAATGAATTTTCAGCACTAAATAAACGAAACTTCATTAACAGCTAAAGTAAACGTTTCCAATGTAAATTTCCACCTTTATATAGTGTAAAAAGACATCCTGAAGCCTGGGCAGTCATTAATTTGATTGTCCAATATTTCCCTTATGAGATAATGCCTCTCATAGCAAATGTGTACAGTGCGAGCTGAAAATGCATTTCCAGCACTAAAAAAACAAACTTTTATAACAGCTAAACCAAACGTTTCCAATGTAAATTTCCACCTTTATATAGTGTAAAAAGACATCCTGAAGCCTGGGCAGTCATTAATTTGATTGTCCAATATTTCCCTTATGAGATAATGCCTCTCATAGCAAATGTGTACAGCGCGAGCTGAAAATGCATTTACAGCACTAAAAAACCAAACTTTTATAACAGCTAAACCAAACGTTTCCAATGTAAATTTCCACCTTTATATAGTGTAGAAAGGCATCCTGAAGCCTGGAAAGTCATTAATTTGATTGTCCAGTATTTCCTTCATGAGATATTGCAACACTGAGAAAAAGTGTACAGCGCCAGCAGACAATGAATTTTCAGCACTAAAAAAAACGAAACTTCATTAACAGCTAAACCAAACGTTTCCAATGTAAATTTCCACATTTATAGAGTGTAAAAAGGCATCCTGAAGCCTGGGAAGTCATTAATTTGATTGTCCAGTATTTCCCTTATGAGATAATGCCTCTCATTGCAAATGTGTACAGCGCGAGCTGAAAATGCATTTTCAGCACTAAAAAACCAAACTTTTATAACACCTAAACCAAACGTTTCCAATGTAAATTTCCTCCTTTATATAGTGTAAAAAGACACCCTGAAGCCTGGGCAGTCATTAATTTGATTGTCCAATATTTCCCTTATGAGATAATGCCTCTCATAGCAAATGTGTACAGCGCGAGCTGAAAATGCATTTACAGCACTAAAAAACCAAACTTTTATAACAGCTAAACCAAACGTTTCCAATGTAAATTTCCACCTTTATATAGTGTAGAAAGGCATCCTGAAGCCTGGAAAGTCATTAATTTGATTGTCCAGTATTTCCTTCATGAGATATTGCAACATTTAGAAAAAGTGTACAGCGCCAGCAGACAATGAATTTTCAGCACTAAAAAAACGAAACTTCATTAACAGCTAAACTAAACGTTTCCAATGTAAATTTCCACCTTTATATAGTGTAAAAAGACATCCTGAAGCCCGGGCAGCCATTAATTTGATTGTCCAATATTTCCCTTATGAGATAATGCCTCTCATAGCCAATGTGTACAGCGCGAGCTGAAAATGCATTTACAGCACTAAAAAACCAAACTTTTATAACAGCTAAACCAAACGTTTCCAATGTAAATTTCCACCTTTATATAGTGTAAAAAGACATCCTGAAGCCTGGGCAGTCATTAATTTGATTGTCCAATATTTCCCTTATGAGATAATGCCTCACATAGCAAATGTGTACAGTGCGAGCTGAAAATGCATTTACAGCACTAAAAAAACAAACTTTTATAACAGCTAAACCAAACGTTTCCAATGTAAATTTCCACCTTTATATAGTGTAGAAAGGCATCCTGAAGCCTGGAAAGTCATTAATTTGATTGTCCAGTATTTCCTTCATGAGATATTGCAACACTTAGAAAAAGTGTACAGCGCCAGCAGACAATGAATTTTCAGCACTAAATAAACGAAACTTCATTAACAGCTAAAGTAAACGTTTCCAATGTAAATTTCCACCTTTATATAGTGTAAAAAGACATCCTGAAGCCTGGGCAGTCATTAATTTGATTGTCCAATATTTCCCTTATGAGATAATGCCTCTCATAGCAAATGTGTACAGTGCGAGCTGAAAATGCATTTACAGCACTAAAAAAACAAACTTTTATAACAGCTAAACCAAACGTTTCCAATGTAAATTTCCACCTTTATATAGTGTAAAAAGACATCCTGAAGCCTGGGCAGTCATTAATTTGATTGTCCAATATTTCCCTTATGAGATAATGCCTCTCATAGCAAATGTGTACAGCGCGAGCTGAAAATGCATTTACAGCACTAAAAAAACAAACTTTTATAACAGCTAAACCAAACGTTTCCAATGTAAATTTCCACCTTTATATAGTGTAGAAAGGCATCCTGAAGCCTGGAAAGTCATTAATTTGATTGTCCAGTATTTCCTTCATGAGATATTGCAACACTGAGAAAAAGTGTACAGCGCCAGCAGACAATGAATTTTCAGCACTAAAAAAAACGAAACTTCATTAACAGCTAAACCAAACGTTTCCAATGTAAATTTCCACATTTATAGAGTGTAAAAAGGCATCCTGAAGCCTGGGAAGTCATTAATTTGATTGTCCAGTATTTCCCTTATGAGATAATGCCTCTCATTGCAAATGTGTACAGCGCGAGCTGAAAATGCATTTTCAGCACTAAAAAACCAAACTTTTATAACACCTAAACCAAACGTTTCCAATGTAAATTTCCTCCTTTATATAGTGTAAAAAGACATCCTGAAGCCTGGGCAGTCATTAATTTGATTGTCCAATATTTCCCTTATGAGATAATGCCTCTCATAGCAAATGTGTACAGCGCGAGCTGAAAATGCATTTACAGCACTAAAAAACCAAACTTTTATAACAGCTAAACCAAACGTTTCCAATGTAAATTTCCACCTTTATATAGTGTAGAAAGGCATCCTGAAGCCTGGAAAGTCATTAATTTGATTGTCCAGTATTTCCTTCATGAGATATTGCAACATTTAGAAAAAGTGTACAGCGCCAGCAGACAATGAATTTTCAGCACTAAAAAAACGAAACTTCATTAACAGCTAAACTAAACGTTTCCAATGTAAATTTCCACCTTTATATAGTGTAAAAAGACATCCTGAAGCCCGGGCAGCCATTAATTTGATTGTCCAATATTTCCCTTATGAGATAATGCCTCTCATAGCAAATGTGTACAGCGCGAGCTGAAAATGCATTTACAGCACTAAAAAACCAAACTTTTATAACAGCTAAACCAAACGTTTCCAATGTAAATTTCCACCTTTATATAGTGTAAAAAGACATCCTGAAGCCTGGGCAGTCATTAATTTGATTGTCCAATATTTCCCTTATGAGATAATGCCTCTCATAGCAAATGTGTACAGCGCGAGCTGAAAATGCATTTACAGCACTAAAAAAACAAACTTTTATAACAGCTAAACCAAACGTTTCCAATGTAAATTTCCACCTTTATATAGTGTAGAAAGGCATCCTGAAGCCTGGAAAGTCATTAATTTGATTGTCCAGTATTTCCTTCATGAGATATTGCAACACTTAGAAAAAGTGTACAGCGCCAGCAGACAATGAATTTTCAGCACTAAAAAAACGAAACTTCATTAACAGCTAAACTAAATGTTTCCAATGTAAATTTCCACCTTTATATAGTGTAAAAAGACATCCTGAAGCCTGGGCAGTCATTAATTTGATTGTCCAATATTTCCCTTATGAGATAATGCCTCTCATAGCAAATGTGTACAGCGCGAGCTGAAAATGCATTTACAGCACTAAAAAACCAAACTTTTATAACAGCTAAACCAAACGTTTCCAATGTAAATTTCCACCTTTATATAGTGTAAAAAGGCATCCTGAAGCCTGGAAAGTCTTTAATTTGATTGTCCAGTATTTCCTTCATGAGATATTGCAACACTTAGAAAAAGTGTACAGCGCCAGCAGACAATGAATTTCTAGCACTAAAAAAACGAAACTTCATTAACAGCTAAACTAAACGTTTCCAATGTAAATTTCCACCTTTATATAGTGTAAAAAGACATCCTGAAGCCTGGGCAGTCATTAATTTGATTGTCCAATATTTCCCTTATGAGATAATGCCTCTCATAGCAAATGTGTACAGCGCGAGCTGAAAATGCATTTACAGCACTAAAAAACCAAACTTTTATAACAGCTAAACCAAACGTTTCCAATGTAAATTTCCACCTTTATATAGTGTAGAAAGGCATCCTGAAGCCTGGAAAGTCATTAATTTGATTGTCCAGTATTTCCTTCATGAGATATTGCAACACTTAGAAAAAGTGTACAGCGCCAGCAGACAATGAATTTTCAGCACTAAAAAAACGAAACTTCATTAACAGCTAAACCAAACGTTTCCAATGTAAATTTCCACATTTATAGAGTGTAAAAAGGCATCCTGAAGCCTGGGAAGTCATTAATTTGATTGTCCAGTATTTCCCTTATGAGATAATGCCTCACATAGCAAATGTGTACAGTGCGAGCTGAAAATGCATTTTCAGCACTAAAAAACCAAACTTTTATAACAGCTAAACCAAACGTTTCCAATGTAAATTTCCACCTTTATATAGTGTAAAAAGACATCCTGAAGCCTGGGCAGTCATTAATTTGATTGTCCAGTATTTCCCTTATGAGATAATGCCTCACATAGCAAATGTGTACAGCGCGAGCTGAAAATGCATTTACAGCACTAAAAAAACAAACTTTTATAACAGCTAAACCAAACGTTTCCAATGTAAATTTCCACATTTATAGAGTGTAAAAATGCATCCTGAAGCCTGGGAAGTCATTAATTTGATTGTCCAGTATTTCCCTTATGAGATAATGCCTCACATAGCAAATGTGTACAGTGCGAGCTGAAAATGCATTTTCAGCACTAAAAAACCAAACTTTTATAACAGCTAAACCAAACGTTTCCAATGTAAATTTCCACCTTTATATAGTGTAAAAAGACATCCTGAAGCCTGGGCAGTCATTAATTTGATTGTCCAATATTTCCCTTATGAGATAATGCCTCTCATAGCAAATGTGTACAGCGCGAGCTGAAAATGCATTTACAGCACTAAAAAACCAAACTTTTATAACAGCTAAACCAAACGTTTCCAATGTAAATTTCCACCTTTATATAGTGTAAAAAGACATCCTGAAGCCTGGGCAGTCATTAATTTGATTGTCCAATATTTCCCTTATGAGATAATGCCTCTCATAGCAAATGTGTACAGCGCGAGCTGAAAATGCATTTACAGCACTAAAAAAACAAACTTTTATAACAGCTAAACCAAACGTTTCCAATGTAAATTTCCACCTTTATATAGTGTAGAAAGGCATCCTGAAGCCTGGAAAGTCATTAATTTGATTGTCCAGTATTTCCTTCATGAGATATTGCAACACTTAGAAAAAGTGTACAGCGCCAGCAGACAATGAATTTTCAGCACTAAAAAAACGAAACTTCATTAACAGCTAAACTAAATGTTTCCAATGTAAATTTCCACCTTTATATAGTGTAAAAAGACATCCTGAAGCCTGGGCAGTCATTAATTTGATTGTCCAATATTTCCCTTATGAGATAATGCCTCTCATAGCAAATGTGTACAGCGCGAGCTGAAAATGCATTGACAGCACTAAAAAACCAAACTTTTATAACAGCTAAACCAAACGTTTCCAATGTAAATTTCCACCTTTATATAGTGTAAAAAGGCATCCTGAAGCCTGGAAAGTCTTTAATTTGATTGTCCAGTATTTCCTTCATGAGATATTGCAACACTTAGAAAAAGTGTACAGCGCCAGCAGACAATGAATTTCCAGCACTAAAAAAACGAAACTTCATTAACAGCTAAACTAAACGTTTCCAATGTAAATTTCCACCTTTATATAGTGTAAAAAGACATCCTGAAGCCTGGGCAGTCATTAATTTGATTGTCCAATATTTCCCTTATGAGATAATGCCTCTCATAGCAAATGTGTACAGCGCGAGCTGAAAATGCATTTACAGCACTAAAAAACCAAACTTTTATAACAGCTAAACCAAACGTTTCCAATGTAAATTTCAACCTTTATATAGTGTAAAAAGACATCCTGAAGCCTGGGCAGTCATTAATTTGATTGTCCAATATTTCCCTTATGAGATAATGCCTCTCATAGCAAATGTGTACAGCGCGAGCTGAAAATGCATTTACAGCACTAAAAACCCAAACTTTTATAACAGCTAAACCAAACGTTTCCAATGTAAATTTCCACCTTTATATAGTGTAGAAAGGCATCCTGAAGCCTGGAAAGTCATTAATTTGATTGTCCAGTATTTCCTTCATGAGATATTGCAACACTTAGAAAAAGTGTACAGCGCCAGCAGACAATGAATTTTCAGCACTAAAAAAACGAAACTTCATTAACAGCTGAACTAAACGTTTCCAATGTAAATGTCCACCTTTATATAGTGTAAAAAGACATCCTGAAGCCTGGGCAGTCATTAATTTGATTGTCCAATATTTCCCTTATGAGATAATGCCTCTCATAGCAAATGTGTACAGCGCGAGCTGAAAATGCATTTACAGCACTAAAAAACCAAACTTTTATAACAGCTAAACCAAACGTTTCCAATGTAAATTTCCACCTTTATATAGTGTAGAAAGGCATCCTGAAGCCTGGAAAGTCATTAATTTGATTGTCCAGTATTTCCTTCATGAGATATTGCAACACTTAGAAAAAGTGTACAGCGCCAGCAGACAATGAATTTTCAGCACTAAAAAAAACGAAACTTCATTAACAGCTAAACCAAACGTTTCCAATGTAAATTTCCACATTTATAGAGTGTAAAAAGGCATCCTGAAGCCTGGGAAGTCATTAATTTGATTGTCCAGTATTTCCCTTATGAGATAATGCCTCACATAGCAAATGTGTACAGTGCGAGCTGAAAATGCATTTTCAGCACTAAAAAACCAAACTTTTATAACAGCTAAACCAAACGTTTCCAATGTAAATTTCCACCTTTATATAGTGTAAAAAGACATCCTGAAGCCTGGGCAGTCATTAATTTGATTGTCCAATATTTCCCTTATGAGATAATGCCTCTCATAGCAAATGTGTACAGCGCGAGCTGAAAATGCATTTACAGCACTAAAAAACCAAACTTTTATAACAGCTAAACCAAACGTTTCAATTGTAAATTTCCACCTTTATATAGTGTAGAAAGGCATCCTGAAGCCTGGAAAGTCATTAATTTGATTGTCCAGTATTTCCTTCATGAGATATTGCAACACTTAGAAAAAGTGTACAGCGCCAGCAGACAATGAATTTTCAGCACTAGAAAAACGAAACTTCATTAACAGCTAAACCAAACGTTTCCAATGTAAATTTCCACATTTATAGAGTGTAAAAAGGCATCCTGAAGCCTGGGCAGTCATTAATTTGATTGTCCAGTATTTCCCTTATGAGATAATGCCTCACATAGCAAATGTGTACAGTGCGAGCTGAAAATGCATTTTCAGCACTAAAAAACCAAACTTTTATAACAGCTAAACCAAACGTTTCCAATGTAAATTTCCACCTTTATATAGTGTAAAAAGACATCCTGAAGCCTGGGCAGTCATTAATTTGATTGTCCAGTATTTCCCTTATGAGATAATGCCTCACATAGCAAATGTGTACAGCGCCAGCAGACAATGAATTTTCAGCACTAAAAAACCAAACTTTTATAACAGCTAAACCAAACGTTTCCAATGTAGATTTCCACCTTTATATAGTGTAAAAAGACATCCTGAAGCCTGGGCAGTCATTAATTTGATTGTCCAATATTTCCCTTATGAGATAATGCCTCTCATAGCAAATGTGTACAGCGCGAGCTGAAAATGCATTTACAGCACTAAAAAACCAAACTTTTATAACAGCTAAACCAAACGTTTCAATTGTAAATTTCCACCTTTATATAGTGTAGAAAGGCATCCTGAAGCCTGGAAAGTCATTAATTTGATTGTCCAGTATTTCCTTCATGAGATATTGCAACACTTAGAAAAAGTGTACAGCGCCAGCAGACAATGAATTTTCAGCACTAAAAAAACGAAACTTCATTAACAGCTAAACCAAACGTTTCCAATGTAAATTTCCACATTTATAGAGTGTAAAAAGGCATCCTGAAGCCTGGGCAGTCATTAATTTGATTGTCCAGTATTTCCCTTATGAGATAATGCCTCACATAGCAAATGTGTACAGTGCGAGCTGAAAATGCATTTTCAGCACTAAAAAACCAAACTTTTATAACAGCTAAACCAAACGTTTCCAATGTAAATTTCCACCTTTATATAGTGTAAAAAGACATCCTGAAGCCTGGGCAGTCATTAATTTGATTGTCCAATATTTCCCTTATGAGATAATGCCTCTCATAGCAAATGTGTACAGCGCGAGCTGAAAATGCATTTACAGCACTAAAAAACCAAACTTTTATAACAGCTAAACCAAACGTTTCAATTGTAAATTTCCACCTTTATATAGTGTAGAAAGGCATCCTGAAGCCTGGAAAGTCATTAATTTGATTGTCCAGTATTTCCTTCATGAGATATTGCAACACTTAGAAAAAGTGTACAGCGCCAGCAGACAATGAATTTTCAGCACTAAAAAAACGAAACTTCATTAACAGCTAAACCAAACGTTTCCAATGTAAATTTCCACATTTATAGAGTGTAAAAAGGCATCCTGAAGCCTGGGCAGTCATTAATTTGATTGTCCAGTATTTCCCTTATGAGATAATGCCTCACATAGCAAATGTGTACAGTGCGAGCTGAAAATGCATTTTCAGCACTAAAAAACCAAACTTTTATAACAGCTAAACCAAACGTTTCCAATGTAAATTTCCACCTTTATATAGTGTAAAAAGACATCCTGAAGCCTGGGCAGTCATTAATTTGATTGTCCAATATTTCCCTTATGAGATAATGCCTCTCATAGCAAATGTGTACAGCGCGAGCTGAAAATGCATTTACAGCACTAAAAAACCAAACTTTTATAACAGCTAAACCAAACGTTTCAATTGTAAATTTCCACCTTTATATAGTGTAGAAAGGCATCCTGAAGCCTGGAAAGTCATTAATTTGATTGTCCAGTATTTCCTTCATGAGATATTGCAACACTTAGAAAAAGTGTACAGCGCCAGCAGACAATGAATTTTCAGCACTAAAAAAACGAAACTTCATTAACAGCTAAACCAAACGTTTCCAATGTAAATTTCCACATTTATAGAGTGTAAAAAGGCATCCTGAAGCCTGGGCAGTCATTAATTTGATTGTCCAGTATTTCCCTTATGAGATAATGCCTCACATAGCAAATGTGTACAGTGCGAGCTGAAAATGCATTTTCAGCACTAAAAAACCAAACTTTTATAACAGCTAAACCAAACGTTTCCAATGTAAATTTCCACCTTTATATAGTGTAAAAAGACATCCTGAAGCCTGGGCAGTCATTAATTTGATTGTCCAGTATTTCCCTTATGAGATAATGCCTCACATAGCAAATGTGTACAGCGCCAGCAGACAATGAATTTTCAGCACTAAAAAAACGAAACTTCATTAACAGCTAAACTAAACGTTTCCAATGTAAATTTCCACCCTTATATAGTGTAAAAAGACATCCTGAAGCCTGGGCAGTCATTAATTTGATTGTCCAATATTTCCCTTATGAGATAATGCCTCTCATAGCAAATGTGTACAGTGCGAGCTGAAAATGCATTTACAGCACTAAAAAAACAAACTTTTATAACAGCTAAACCAAACGTTTCCAATGTAAATTTCCACCTTTATATAGTGTAAAAAGACATCCTGAAGCCTGGGCAGTCATTAATTTGATTGTCCAATATTTCCCTTATGAGATAATGCCTCTCATAGCAAATGTGTACAGCGCGAGCTGAAAATGCATTTACAGCACTAAAAAACCAAACTTTTATAACAGCTAAACCAAACGTTTCCAATGTAAATTTCCACCTTTATATAGTGTAGAAAGGCATCCTGAAGCCTGGAAAGTCATTAATTTGATTGTCCAGTATTTCCTTCATGAGATATTGCAACACTTAGAAAAAGTGTACAGCGCCAGCAGACAATGAATTTTCAGCACTAAAAAAACGAAACTTCATTAACAGCTAAACCAAACGTTTCCAATGTAAATTTCCACATTTATAGAGTGTAAAAAGGCATCCTGAAGCCTGGGAAGTCATTAATTTGATTGTCCAGTATTTCCCTTATGAGATAATGCCTCACATAGCAAATGTGTACAGTGCGAGCTGAAAATGCATTTACAGCACTAAGAAAACAAACTTTTATAACAGCTAAACCAAACGTTTCCAATGTAAATTTCCACCTTTATATAGTGTAGAAAGGCATCCTGAAGCCTGGAAAGTCATTAATTTGATTGTCCAGTATTTCCTTCATGAGATATTGCAACACTTAGAAAAAGTGTACAGCGCCAGCAGACAATGAATTTTCAGCACTAAATAAACGAAACTTCATTAACAGCTAAAGTAAACGTTTCCAATGTAAATTTCCACCTTTATATAGTGTAAAAAGACATCCTGAAGCCTGGGCAGTCATTAATTTGATTGTCCAATATTTCCCTTATGAGATAATGCCTCTCATAGCAAATGTGTACAGTGCGAGCTGAAAATGCATTTACAGCACTAAAAAAACAAACTTTTATAACAGCTAAACCAAACGTTTCCAATGTAAATTTCCACCTTTATATAGTGTAAAAAGACATCCTGAAGCCTGGGCAGTCATTAATTTGATTGTCCAATATTTCCCTTATGAGATAATGCCTCTCATAGCAAATGTGTACAGCGCGAGCTGAAAATGCATTTACAGCACTAAAAAACCAAACTTTTATAACAGCTAAACCAAACGTTTCCAATGTAAATTTCCACCTTTATATAGTGTAGAAAGGCATCCTGAAGCCTGGAAAGTCATTAATTTGATTGTCCAGTATTTCCTTCATGAGATATTGCAACACTTAGAAAAAGTGTACAGCGCCAGCAGACAATGAATTTTCAGCACTAAAAAAACGAAACTTCATTAACAGCTAAACCAAACGTTTCCAATGTAAATTTCCACATTTATAGAGTGTAAAAAGGCATCCTGAAGCCTGGGAAGTCATTAATTTGATTGTCCAGTATTTCCCTTATGAGATAATGCCTCACATAGCAAATGTGTACAGTGCGAGCTGAAAATGCATTTACAGCACTAAAAAAACAAACTTTTATAACAGCTAAACCAAACGTTTCCAATGTAAATTTCCACCTTTATATAGTGTAAAAAGACATCCTGAAGCCTGGGCAGTCATTAATTTGATTGTCCAATATTTCCCTTATGAGATAATGCCTCTCATAGCAAATGTGTACAGCGCGAGCTGAAAATGCATTTACAGCACTAAAAAACCAAACTTTTATAACAGCTAAACCAAACGTTTCAATTGTAAATTTCCACCTTTATATAGTGTAGAAAGGCATCCTGAAGCCTGGAAAGTCATTAATTTGATTGTCCAGTATTTCCTTCATGAGATATTGCAACACTTAGAAAAAGTGTACAGCGCCAGCAGACAATGAATTTTCAGCACTAAAAAAACGAAACTTCATTAACAGCTAAACCAAACGTTTCCAATGTAAATTTCCACATTTATAGAGTGTAAAAAGGCATCCTGAAGCCTGGGAAGTCATTAATTTGATTGTCCAGTATTTCCCTTATGAGATAATGCCTCTCATAGCAAATGTGTACAGCGCGAGCTGAAAATGCATTTACAGCACTAAAAAACCAAACTTTTATAACAGCTAAACCAAACGTTTCCAATGTAAATTTCCACCTTTATATAGTGTAAAAAGACATCCTGAAGCCTGGGCAGTCATTAATTTGATTGTCCAATATTTCCCTTATGAGATAATGCCTCTCATAGCAAATGTGTACAGCGCGAGCTGAAAATGCATTTACAGCACTAAAAAACCAAACTTTTATAACAGCTAAACCAAACGTTTCCAATGTAAATTTCCACCTTTATATAGTGTAGAAAGGCATCCTGAAGCCTGGAAAGTCATTAATTTGATTGTCCAGTATTTCCTTCATGAGATATTGCAACACTTAGAAAAAGTGTACAGCGCCAGCAGACAATGAATTTTCAGCACTAAAAAAACGAAACTTCATTAACAGCTAAACTAAACGTTTCCAATGTAAATTTCCACCCTTATATAGTGTAAAAAGACATCCTGAAGCCTGGGCAGTCATTAATTTGATTGTCCAATATTTCCCTTATGAGATAATGCCTCTCATAGCAAATGTGTACAGTGCGAGCTGAAAATGCATTTACAGCACTAAAAAAACAAACTTTTATAACAGCTAAACCAAACGTTTCCAATGTAAATTTCCACCTTTATATAGTGTAAAAAGACATCCTGAAGCCTGGGCAGTCATTAATTTGATTGTCCAATATTTCCCTTATGAGATAATGCCTCTCATAGCAAATGTGTACAGCGCGAGCTGAAAATGCATTTACAGCACTAAAAAACCAAACTTTTATAACAGCTAAACCAAACGTTTCCAATGTAAATTTCCACCTTTATATAGTGTAGAAAGGCATCCTGAAGCCTGGAAAGTCATTAATTTGATTGTCCAGTATTTCCTTCATGAGATATTGCAACACTTAGAAAAAGTGTACAGCGCCAGCAGACAATGAATTTTCAGCACTAAAAAAACGAAACTTCATTAACAGCTAAACCAAACGTTTCCAATGTAAATTTCCACATTTATAGAGTGTAAAAAGGCATCCTGAAGCCTGGGAAGTCATTAATTTGATTGTCCAGTATTTCCCTTATGAGATAATGCCTCACATAGCAAATGTGTACAGTGCGAGCTGAAAATGCATTTACAGCACTAAGAAAACAAACTTTTATAACAGCTAAACCAAACGTTTCCAATGTAAATTTCCACCTTTATATAGTGTAGAAAGGCATCCTGAAGCCTGGAAAGTCATTAATTTGATTGTCCAGTATTTCCTTCATGAGATATTGCAACACTTAGAAAAAGTGTACAGCGCCAGCAGACAATGAATTTTCAGCACTAAATAAACGAAACTTCATTAACAGCTAAAGTAAACGTTTCCAATGTAAATTTCCACCTTTATATAGTGTAAAAAGACATCCTGAAGCCTGGGCAGTCATTAATTTGATTGTCCAATATTTCCCTTATGAGATAATGCCTCTCATAGCAAATGTGTACAGTGCGAGCTGAAAATGCATTTACAGCACTAAAAAAACAAACTTTTATAACAGCTAAACCAAACGTTTCCAATGTAAATTTCCACCTTTATATAGTGTAAAAAGACATCCTGAAGCCTGGGCAGTCATTAATTTGATTGTCCAATATTTCCCTTATGAGATAATGCCTCTCATAGCAAATGTGTACAGCGCGAGCTGAAAATGCATTTACAGCACTAAAAAACCAAACTTTTATAACAGCTAAACCAAACGTTTCCAATGTAAATTTCCACCTTTATATAGTGTAGAAAGGCATCCTGAAGCCTGGAAAGTCATTAATTTGATTGTCCAGTATTTCCTTCATGAGATATTGCAACACTTAGAAAAAGTGTACAGCGCCAGCAGACAATGAATTTTCAGCACTAAAAAAACGAAACTTCATTAACAGCTAAACCAAACGTTTCCAATGTAAATTTCCACATTTATAGAGTGTAAAAAGGCATCCTGAAGCCTGGGAAGTCATTAATTTGATTGTCCAGTATTTCCCTTATGAGATAATGCCTCACATAGCAAATGTGTACAGTGCGAGCTGAAAATGCATTTACAGCACTAAAAAAACAAACTTTTATAACAGCTAAACCAAACGTTTCCAATGTAAATTTCCACCTTTATATAGTGTAGAAAGGCATCCTGAAGCCTGGAAAGTCATTAATTTGATTGTCCAGTATTTCCTTCATGAGATATTGCAACACTTAGAAAAAGTGTACAGCGCCAGCAGACAATTAATTTTCAGCACTAAAAAAACGAAACTTCATTAACAGCTAAACCAAACGTTTCCAATGTAAATTTCCACATTTATAGAGTGTAAAAAGGCATCCTGAAGCCTGGGAAGTCATTAATTTGATTGTCCAGTATTTCCCTTATGAGATAATGCCTCACATAGCAAATGTGTACAGTGCGAGCTGAAAATGCATTTTCAGCACTAAAAAACCAAACTTTTATAACAGCTAAACCAAACGTTTCCAATGTAAATTTCCACCTTTATATAGTGTAAAAAGACATCCTGAAGCCTGGGCAGTCATTAATTTGATTGTCCAGTATTTCCCTTATGAGATAATGCCTCACATAGCAAATGTGTACAGTGCGAGCTGAAAATGCATTTTCAGCACTAAAAAAACCAAACTTTTATAACAGCTAAACCAAACGTTTCCAATGTAAATTTCCACCTTTATATAGTGTAGAAAGGCATCCTGAAGCCTGGAAAGTCATTAATTTGATTGTCCAGTATTTCCTTCATGAGATATTGCAACACTTAGAAAAAGTGTACAGCGCCAGCAGACAATGAATTTTCAGCACTAAAAAAACGAAATTTCATTAACAGCTAAACTAAACGTTTCCAATGTAAATTTCCACCTTTATATAGTGTAAAAAGACATCCTGAAGCCTGGGCAGCCATTAATTTGATTGTCCAATATTTCCCTTATGAGATAATGCCTCTCATAGCAAATGTGTACAGCGCGAGCTGAAAATGCATTTACAGCACTAAAAAACCAAACTTTTATAACAGCTAAACCAAACGTTTCCAATGTAAATTTCCACCTTTATATAGTGTAAAAAGACATCCTGAAGCCTGGGCAGTCATTAATTTGATTGTCCAATATTTCCCTTATGAGATAATGCCTCTCATAGCAAATGTGTACAGCGCGAGCTGAAAATGCATTTACAGCACTAAAAAACCAAACTTTTATAACAGCTAAACCAAACGTTTCAATTGTAAATTTCCACCTTTATATAGTGTAGAAAGGCATCCTGAAGCCTGGAAAGTCATTAATTTGATTGTCCAGTATTTCCTTCATGAGATATTGCAACACTTAGAAAAAGTGTACAGCGCCAGCAGACAATGAATTTTCAGCACTAGAAAAACGAAACTTCATTAACAGCTAAACCAAACGTTTCCAATGTAAATTTCCACATTTATAGAGTGTAAAAAGGCATCCTGAAGCCTGGGCAGTCATTAATTTGATTGTCCAGTATTTCCCTTATGAGATAATGCCTCACATAGCAAATGTGTACAGTGCGAGCTGAAAATGCATTTTCAGCACTAAAAAACCAAACTTTTATAACAGCTAAACCAAACGTTTCCAATGTAAATTTCCACCTTTATATAGTGTAAAAAGACATCCTGAAGCCTGGGCAGTCATTAATTTGATTGTCCAGTATTTCCCTTATGAGATAATGCCTCACATAGCAAATGTGTACAGCGCCAGCAGACAATGAATTTTCAGCACTAAAAAAACAAACTTTTATAACAGCTAAACCAAACGTTTCCAATGTAAATTTCCACCTTTATATAGTGTAAAAAGACATCCTGAAGCCTGGGCAGTCATTAATTTGATTGTCCAATATTTCCCTTATGAGATAATGCCTCTCATAGCAAATGTGTACAGCGCGAGCTGAAAATGCATTTACAGCACTAAAAAACCAAACTTTTATAACAGCTAAACCAAACGTTTCAATTGTAAATTTCCACCTTTATATAGTGTAGAAAGGCATCCTGAAGCCTGGAAAGTCATTAATTTGATTGTCCAGTATTTCCTTCATGAGATATTGCAACACTTAGAAAAAGTGTACAGCGCCAGCAGACAATGAATTTTCAGCACTAAAAAAACGAAACTTCATTAACAGCTAAACCAAACGTTTCCAATGTAAATTTCCACATTTATAGAGTGTAAAAAGGCATCCTGAAGCCTGGGCAGTCATTAATTTGATTGTCCAGTATTTCCCTTATGAGATAATGCCTCACATAGCAAATGTGTACAGTGCGAGCTGAAAATGCATTTTCAGCACTAAAAAACCAAACTTTTATAACAGCTAAACCAAACGTTTCCAATGTAAATTTCCACCTTTATATAGTGTAAAAAGACATCCTGAAGCCTGGGCAGTCATTAATTTGATTGTCCAATATTTCCCTTATGAGATAATGCCTCTCATAGCAAATGTGTACAGCGCGAGCTGAAAATGCATTTACAGCACTAAAAAACCAAACTTTTATAACAGCTAAACCAAACGTTTCAATTGTAAATTTCCACCTTTATATAGTGTAGAAAGGCATCCTGAAGCCTGGAAAGTCATTAATTTGATTGTCCAGTATTTCCTTCATGAGATATTGCAACACTTAGAAAAAGTGTACAGCGCCAGCAGACAATGAATTTTCAGCACTAAAAAAACGAAACTTCATTAACAGCTAAACCAAACGTTTCCAATGTAAATTTCCACATTTATAGAGTGTAAAAAGGCATCCTGAAGCCTGGGCAGTCATTAATTTGATTGTCCAGTATTTCCCTTATGAGATAATGCCTCACATAGCAAATGTGTACAGTGCGAGCTGAAAATGCATTTTCAGCACTAAAAAACCAAACTTTTATAACAGCTAAACCAAACGTTTCCAATGTAAATTTCCACCTTTATATAGTGTAAAAAGACATCCTGAAGCCTGGGCAGTCATTAATTTGATTGTCCAGTATTTCCCTTATGAGATAATGCCTCACATAGCAAATGTGTACAGCGCCAGCAGACAATGAATTTTCAGCACTAAAAAAACGAAACTTCATTAACAGCTAAACTAAACGTTTCCAATGTAAATTTCCACCCTTATATAGTGTAAAAAGACATCCTGAAGCCTGGGCAGTCATTAATTTGATTGTCCAATATTTCCCTTATGAGATAATGCCTCTCATAGCAAATGTGTACAGTGCGAGCTGAAAATGCATTTACAGCACTAAAAAAACAAACTTTTATAACAGCTAAACCAAACGTTTCCAATGTAAATTTCCACCTTTATATAGTGTAAAAAGACATCCTGAAGCCTGGGCAGTCATTAATTTGATTGTCCAATATTTCCCTTATGAGATAATGCCTCTCATAGCAAATGTGTACAGCGCGAGCTGAAAATGCATTTACAGCACTAAAAAACCAAACTTTTATAACAGCTAAACCAAACGTTTCCAATGTAAATTTCCACCTTTATATAGTGTAGAAAGGCATCCTGAAGCCTGGAAAGTCATTAATTTGATTGTCCAGTATTTCCTTCATGAGATATTGCAACACTTAGAAAAAGTGTACAGCGCCAGCAGACAATGAATTTTCAGCACTAAAAAAACGAAACTTCATTAACAGCTAAACCAAACGTTTCCAATGTAAATTTCCACATTTATAGAGTGTAAAAAGGCATCCTGAAGCCTGGGAAGTCATTAATTTGATTGTCCAGTATTTCCCTTATGAGATAATGCCTCACATAGCAAATGTGTACAGTGCGAGCTGAAAATGCATTTACAGCACTAAAAAAACAAACTTTTATAACAGCTAAACCAAACGTTTCCAATGTAAATTTCCACCTTTATATAGTGTAGAAAGGCATCCTGAAGCCTGGAAAGTCATTAATTTGATTGTCCAGTATTTCCTTCATGAGATATTGCAACACTTAGAAAAAGTGTACAGCGCCAGCAGACAATGAATTTTCAGCACTAAATAAACGAAACTTCATTAACAGCTAAAGTAAACGTTTCCAATGTAAATTTCCACCTTTATATAGTGTAAAAAGACATCCTGAAGCCTGGGCAGTCATTAATTTGATTGTCCAATATTTCCCTTATGAGATAATGCCTCTCATAGCAAATGTGTACAGTGCGAGCTGAAAATGCATTTACAGCACTAAAAAAACAAACTTTTATAACAGCTAAACCAAACGTTTCCAATGTAAATTTCCACCTTTATATAGTGTAAAAAGACATCCTGAAGCCTGGGCAGTCATTAATTTGATTGTCCAATATTTCCCTTATGAGATAATGCCTCTCATAGCAAATGTGTACAGCGCGAGCTGAAAATGCATTTACAGCACTAAAAAACCAAACTTTTATAACAGCTAAACCAAACGTTTCCAATGTAAATTTCCACCTTTATATAGTGTAGAAAGGCATCCTGAAGCCTGGAAAGTCATTAATTTGATTGTCCAGTATTTCCTTCATGAGATATTGCAACACTTAGAAAAAGTGTACAGCGCCAGCAGACAATGAATTTTCAGCACTAAAAAAACGAAACTTCATTAACAGCTAAACCAAACGTTTCCAATGTAAATTTCCACATTTATAGAGTGTAAAAAGGCATCCTGAAGCCTGGGAAGTCATTAATTTGATTGTCCAGTATTTCCCTTATGAGATAATGCCTCACATAGCAAATGTGTACAGTGCGAGCTGAAAATGCATTTACAGCACTAAAAAAACAAACTTTTATAACAGCTAAACCAAACGTTTCCAATGTAAATTTCCACCTTTATATAGTGTAGAAAGGCATCCTGAAGCCTGGAAAGTCATTAATTTGATTGTCCAGTATTTCCTTCATGAGATATTGCAACACTTAGAAAAAGTGTACAGCGCCAGCAGACAATGAATTTTCAGCACTAAATAAACGAAACTTCATTAACAGCTAAAGTAAACGTTTCCAATGTAAATTTCCACCTTTATATAGTGTAAAAAGACATCCTGAAGCCTGGGCAGTCATTAATTTGATTGTCCAATATTTCCCTTATGAGATAATGCCTCTCATAGCAAATGTGTACAGTGCGAGCTGAAAATGCATTTACAGCACTAAAAAAACAAACTTTTATAACAGCTAAACCAAACGTTTCCAATGTAAATTTCCACCTTTATATAGTGTAAAAAGACATCCTGAAGCCTGGGCAGTCATTAATTTGATTGTCCAATATTTCCCTTATGAGATAATGCCTCTCATAGCAAATGTGTACAGCGCGAGCTGAAAATGCATTTACAGCACTAAAAAACCAAACTTTTATAACAGCTAAACCAAACGTTTCCAATATAAATTTCCACCTTTATATAGTGTAGAAAGGCATCCTGAAGCCTGGAAAGTCATTAATTTGATTGTCCAGTATTTCCTTCATGAGATATTGCAACACTTAGAAAAAGTGTACAGCGCCAGCAGACAATGAATTTTCAGCACTAAAAAAACGAAACTTCATTAACAGCTAAACCAAACGTTTCCAATGTAAATTTCCACATTTATAGAGTGTAAAAAGGCATCCTGAAGCCTGGGAAGTCATTAATTTGATTGTCCAGTATTTCCCTTATGAGATAATGCCTCACATAGCAAATGTGTACAGTGCGAGCTGAAAATGCATTTACAGCACTAAAAAAACAAACTTTTATAACAGCTAAACCAAACGTTTCCAATGTAAATTTCCACCTTTATATAGTGTAGAAAGGCATCCTGAAGCCTGGAAAGTCATTAATTTGATTGTCCAGTATTTCCTTCATGAGATATTGCAACACTTAGAAAAAGTGTACAGCGCCAGCAGACAATGAATTTTCAGCACTAAATAAACGAAACTTCATTAACAGCTAAAGTAAACGTTTCCAATGTAAATTTCCACCTTTATATACTGTAAAAAGACATCCTGAAGCCTGGGCAGTCATTAATTTGATTGTCCAATATTTCCCTTATGAGATAATGCCTCTCATAGCAAATGTGTACAGTGCGAGCTGAAAATGCATTTACAGCACTAAAAAAACGAAACTTCATTAACAGCTAAACTAAACGTTTCCAATGTAAATTTCCACCTTTATATAGTGTAAAAAGACATCCTGAAGCCCGGGCAGCCATTAATTTGATTGTCCAATATTTCCCTTATGAGATAATGCCTCTCATAGCAAATGTGTACAGCGCGAGCTGAAAATGCATTTACAGCACTAAAAAACCAAACTTTTATAACAGCTAAACCAAACGTTTCCAATGTAAATTTCCACCTTTATATAGTGTAAAAAGACATCCTGAAGCCTGGGCAGTCATTAATTTGATTGTCCAATATTTCCCTTATGAGATAATGCCTCTCATAGCAAATGTGTACAGCGCGAGCTGAAAATGCATTTACAGCACTAAAAAACCAAACTTTTATAACAGCTAAACCAAACGTTTCCAATGTAAATTTCCACCTTTATATAGTGTAGAAAGGCATCCTGAAGCCTGGAAAGTCATTAATTTGATTGTCCAGTATTTCCTTCATGAGATATTGCAACACTTAGAAAAAGTGTACAGCGCCAGCAGACAATGAATTTTCAGCACTAAAAAAACGAAACTTCATTAACAGCTAAAATAAATGTTTCCAATGTAAATTTCCACCTTTATATAGTGTAAAAAGACATCCTGAAGCCTGGGCAGTCATTAATTTGATTGTCCAATATTTCCCTTATGAGATAATGCCTCTCATAGCAAATGTGTACAGCGCGAGCTGAAAATGCATTTACAGCACTAAAAAACCAAACTTTTATAACAGCTAAACCAAACGTTTCCAATGTAAATTTCCACCTTTATATAGTGTAAAAAGGCATCCTGAAGCCTGGAAAGTCTTTAATTTGATTGTCCAGTATTTCCTTCATGAGATATTGCAACACTTAGAAAAAGTGTACAGCGCCAGCAGACAATGAATTTTCAGCACTAAAAAACCGAAACTTCATTAACAGCTAAACTAAACGTTTCCAATGTAAATTTCCACCTTTATATAGTGTAAAAAGACATCCTGAAGCCTGGGCAGCCATTAATTTGATTGTCCAATATTTCCCTTATGAGATAATGCCTCTCATAGCAAATGTGTACAGCGCGAGCTGAAAATGCATTTACAGCACTAAAAAACCAAACTTTTATAACAGCTAAACCAAACGTTTCCAATGTAAATTTCCACCTTTATAGAGTGTAAAAAGACATCCTGAAGCCTGGGCAGTCATTAATTTGATTGTCCAGTATTTCCTTCATGAGATATTGCAACACTTAGAAAAAGTGTACAGCGCCAGCAGACAATGAATTTTCAGCACTAAAAAACCGAAACTTCATTAACAGCTAAACTAAACGTTTCCAATGTAAATTTCCACCTTTATATAGTGTAAAAAGACATCCTGAAGCCTGGGCAGTCATTAATTTGATTGTCCAATATTTCCCTTATGAGATAATGCCTCTCATAGCAAATGTGTACAGCGCGAGCTGAAAATGCATTTACAGCACTAAAAAACCAAACTTTTATAACAGCTAAACCAAACGTTTCCAATGTAAATTTCCACCTTTATATAGTGTAGAAAGGCATCCTGAAGCCTGGAAAGTCATTAATTTGATTGTCCAGTATTTCCTTCATGAGATATTGCAACACTTAGAAAAAGTGTACAGCGCCAGCAGACAATGAATTTCCAGCACTAAAAAAACGAAACTTCATTAACAGCTAAACTAAACGTTTCCAATGTAAATTTCCACCTTTATATAGTGTAAAAAGACATCCTGAAGCCTGGGCAGTCATTAATTTGATTGTCCAATATTTCCCTTATGAGATAATGCCTCTCATAGCAAATGTGTACAGCGCGAGCTGAAAATGCATTTACAGCACTAAAAAAACAAACTTTTATAACAGCTAAACCAAACGTTTCCAATGTAAATTTCCACCTTTATATAGTGTAGAAAGGCATCATGAAGCCTGGAAAGTCATTAATTTGATTGTCCAGTATTTCCTTCATGAGATATTGCAACACTTAGAAAAAGTGTACAGCGCCAGCAGACAATGAATTTTCAGCACTAAAAAAACGAAACTTCATTAACAGCTAAACCAAACGTTTCCAATGTAAATTTCCACATTTATAGAGTGTAAAAAGGCATCCTGAAGCCTGGGAAGTCATTAATTTGATTGTCCAGTATTTCCCTTATGAGATAATGCCTCACATAGCAAATGTGTACAGTGCGAGCTGAAAATGCATTTTCAGCACTAAAAAACCAAACTTTTATAACAGCTAAACCAAACGTTTCCAATGTAAATTTCCACCTTTATATAGTGTAAAAAGACATCCTGAAGCCTGGGCAGTCATTAATTTGATTGTCCAGTATTTCCCTTATGAGATAATGCCTCACATAGCAAATGTGTACAGCGCGAGCTGAAAATGCATTTACAGCACTAAAAAAACAAACTTTTATAACAGCTAAACCAAACGTTTCCAATGTAAATTTCCACATTTATAGAGTGTAAAAATGCATCCTGAAGCCTGGGAAGTCATTAATTTGATTGTCCAGTATTTCCCTTATGAGATAATGCCTCACATAGCAAATGTGTACAGTGCGAGCTGAAAATGCATTTTCAGCACTAAAAAACCAAACTTTTATAACAGCTAAACCAAACGTTTCCAATGTAAATTTCCACCTTTATATAGTGTAAAAAGACATCCTGAAGCCTGGGCAGTCATTAATTTGATTGTCCAGTATTTCCCTTATGAGATAATGCCTCACATAGCAAATGTGTACAGCGCCAGCAGACAATGAATTTTCAGCACTAAAAAAACAAACTTTTATAACAGCTAAACCAAACGTTTCCAATGTAAATTTCCACCTTTATATAGTGTAAAAAGACATCCTGAAGCCTGGGCAGTCATTAATTTGATTGTCCAATATTTCCCTTATGAGATAATGCCTCTCATAGCAAATGTGTACAGCGCGAGCTGAAAATGCATTTACAGCACTAAAAAACCAAACTTTTATAACAGCTAAACCAAACGTTTCAATTGTAAATTTCCACCTTTATATAGTGTAGAAAGGCATCCTGAAGCCTGGAAAGTCATTAATTTGATTGTCCAGTATTTCCTTCATGAGATATTGCAACACTTAGAAAAAGTGTACAGCGCCAGCAGACAATGAATTTTCAGCACTAAAAAAACGAAACTTCATTAACAGCTAAACCAAACGTTTCCAATGTAAATTTCCACATTTATAGAGTGTAAAAAGGCATCCTGAAGCCTGGGCAGTCATTAATTTGATTGTCCAGTATTTCCCTTATGAGATAATGCCTCACATAGCAAATGTGTACAGTGCGAGCTGAAAATGCATTTTCAGCACTAAAAAACCAAACTTTTATAACAGCTAAACCAAACGTTTCCAATGTAAATTTCCACCTTTATATAGTGTAAAAAGACATCCTGAAGCCTGGGCAGTCATTAATTTGATTGTCCAATATTTCCCTTATGAGATAATGCCTCTCATAGCAAATGTGTACAGCGCGAGCTGAAAATGCATTTACAGCACTAAAAAACCAAACTTTTATAACAGCTAAACCAAACGTTTCAATTGTAAATTTCCACCTTTATATAGTGTAGAAAGGCATCCTGAAGCCTGGAAAGTCATTAATTTGATTGTCCAGTATTTCCTTCATGAGATATTGCAACACTTAGAAAAAGTGTACAGCGCCAGCAGACAATGAATTTTCAGCACTAAAAAAACGAAACTTCATTAACAGCTAAACCAAACGTTTCCAATGTAAATTTCCACATTTATAGAGTGTAAAAAGGCATCCTGAAGCCTGGGCAGTCATTAATTTGATTGTCCAGTATTTCCCTTATGAGATAATGCCTCACATAGCAAATGTGTACAGTGCGAGCTGAAAATGCATTTTCAGCACTAAAAAACCAAACTTTTATAACAGCTAAACCAAACGTTTCCAATGTAAATTTCCACCTTTATATAGTGTAAAAAGACATCCTGAAGCCTGGGCAGTCATTAATTTGATTGTCCAGTATTTCCCTTATGAGATAATGCCTCACATAGCAAATGTGTACAGCGCCAGCAGACAATGAATTTTCAGCACTAAAAAAACGAAACTTCATTAACAGCTAAACTAAACGTTTCCAATGTAAATTTCCACCCTTATATAGTGTAAAAAGACATCCTGAAGCCTGGGCAGTCATTAATTTGATTGTCCAATATTTCCCTTATGAGATAATGCCTCTCATAGCAAATGTGTACAGTGCGAGCTGAAAATGCATTTACAGCACTAAAAAAACAAACTTTTATAACAGCTAAACCAAACGTTTCCAATGTAAATTTCCACCTTTATATAGTGTAAAAAGACATCCTGAAGCCTGGGCAGTCATTAATTTGATTGTCCAATATTTCCCTTATGAGATAATGCCTCTCATAGCAAATGTGTACAGCGCGAGCTGAAAATGCATTTACAGCACTAAAAAACCAAACTTTTATAACAGCTAAACCAAACGTTTCCAATGTAAATTTCCACCTTTATATAGTGTAGAAAGGCATCCTGAAGCCTGGAAAGTCATTAATTTGATTGTCCAGTATTTCCTTCATGAGATATTGCAACACTTAGAAAAAGTGTACAGCGCCAGCAGACAATGAATTTTCAGCACTAAAAAAACGAAACTTCATTAACAGCTAAACCAAACGTTTCCAATGTAAATTTCCACATTTATAGAGTGTAAAAAGGCATCCTGAAGCCTGGGAAGTCATTAATTTGATTGTCCAGTATTTCCCTTATGAGATAATGCCTCACATAGCAAATGTGTACAGTGCGAGCTGAAAATGCATTTACAGCACTAAAAAAACAAACTTTTATAACAGCTAAACCAAACGTTTCCAATGTAAATTTCCACCTTTATATAGTGTAGAAAGGCATCCTGAAGCCTGGAAAGTCATTAATTTGATTGTCCAGTATTTCCTTCATGAGATATTGCAACACTTAGAAAAAGTGTACAGCGCCAGCAGACAATGAATTTTCAGCACTAAATAAACGAAACTTCATTAACAGCTAAAGTAAACGTTTCCAATGTAAATTTCCACCTTTATATAGTGTAAAAAGACATCCTGAAGCCTGGGCAGTCATTAATTTGATTGTCCAATATTTCCCTTATGAGATAATGCCTCTCATAGCAAATGTGTACAGTGCGAGCTGAAAATGCATTTACAGCACTAAAAAAACAAACTTTTATAACAGCTAAACCAAACGTTTCCAATGTAAATTTCCACCTTTATATAGTGTAAAAAGACATCCTGAAGCCTGGGCAGTCATTAATTTGATTGTCCAATATTTCCCTTATGAGATAATGCCTCTCATAGCAAATGTGTACAGCGCGAGCTGAAAATGCATTTACAGCACTAAAAAACCAAACTTTTATAACAGCTAAACCAAACGTTTCCAATGTAAATTTCCACCTTTATATAGTGTAGAAAGGCATCCTGAAGCCTGGAAAGTCATTAATTTGATTGTCCAGTATTTCCTTCATGAGATATTGCAACACTTAGAAAAAGTGTACAGCGCCAGCAGACAATGAATTTTCAGCACTAAAAAAACGAAACTTCATTAACAGCTAAACCAAACGTTTCCAATGTAAATTTCCACATTTATAGAGTGTAAAAAGGCATCCTGAAGCCTGGGAAGTCATTAATTTGATTGTCCAGTATTTCCCTTATGAGATAATGCCTCACATAGCAAATGTGTACAGTGCGAGCTGAAAATGCATTTACAGCACTAAAAAAACAAACTTTTATAACAGCTAAACCAAACGTTTCCAATGTAAATTTCCACCTTTATATAGTGTAGAAAGGCATCCTGAAGCCTGGAAAGTCATTAATTTGATTGTCCAGTATTTCCTTCATGAGATATTGCAACACTTAGAAAAAGTGTACAGCGCCAGCAGACAATGAATTTTCAGCACTAAATAAACGAAACTTCATTAACAGCTAAAGTAAACGTTTCCAATGTAAATTTCCACCTTTATATAGTGTAAAAAGACATCCTGAAGCCTGGGCAGTCATTAATTTGATTGTCCAATATTTCCCTTATGAGATAATGCCTCTCATAGCAAATGTGTACAGTGCGAGCTGAAAATGCATTTACAGCACTAAAAAAACAAACTTTTATAACAGCTAAACCAAACGTTTCCAATGTAAATTTCCACCTTTATATAGTGTAAAAAGACATCCTGAAGCCTGGGCAGTCATTAATTTGATTGTCCAATATTTCCCTTATGAGATAATGCCTCTCATAGCAAATGTGTACAGCGCGAGCTGAAAATGCATTTACAGCACTAAAAAACCAAACTTTTATAACAGCTAAACCAAACGTTTCCAATATAAATTTCCACCTTTATATAGTGTAGAAAGGCATCCTGAAGCCTGGAAAGTCATTAATTTGATTGTCCAGTATTTCCTTCATGAGATATTGCAACACTTAGAAAAAGTGTACAGCGCCAGCAGACAATGAATTTTCAGCACTAAAAAAACGAAACTTCATTAACAGCTAAACCAAACGTTTCCAATGTAAATTTCCACATTTATAGAGTGTAAAAAGGCATCCTGAAGCCTGGGAAGTCATTAATTTGATTGTCCAGTATTTCCCTTATGAGATAATGCCTCACATAGCAAATGTGTACAGTGCGAGCTGAAAATGCATTTACAGCACTAAAAAAACAAACTTTTATAACAGCTAAACCAAACGTTTCCAATGTAAATTTCCACCTTTATATAGTGTAGAAAGGCATCCTGAAGCCTGGAAAGTCATTAATTTGATTGTCCAGTATTTCCTTCATGAGATATTGCAACACTTAGAAAAAGTGTACAGCGCCAGCAGACAATGAATTTTCAGCACTAAATAAACGAAACTTCATTAACAGCTAAAGTAAACGTTTCCAATGTAAATTTCCACCTTTATATACTGTAAAAAGACATCCTGAAGCCTGGGCAGTCATTAATTTGATTGTCCAATATTTCCCTTATGAGATAATGCCTCTCATAGCAAATGTGTACAGTGCGAGCTGAAAATGCATTTACAGCACTAAAAAAACGAAACTTCATTAACAGCTAAACTAAACGTTTCCAATGTAAATTTCCACCTTTATATAGTGTAAAAAGACATCCTGAAGCCCGGGCAGCCATTAATTTGATTGTCCAATATTTCCCTTATGAGATAATGCCTCTCATAGCAAATGTGTACAGCGCGAGCTGAAAATGCATTTACAGCACTAAAAAACCAAACTTTTATAACAGCTAAACCAAACGTTTCCAATGTAAATTTCCACCTTTATATAGTGTAAAAAGACATCCTGAAGCCTGGGCAGTCATTAATTTGATTGTCCAATATTTCCCTTATGAGATAATGCCTCTCATAGCAAATGTGTACAGCGCGAGCTGAAAATGCATTTACAGCACTAAAAAACCAAACTTTTATAACAGCTAAACCAAACGTTTCCAATGTAAATTTCCACCTTTATATAGTGTAGAAAGGCATCCTGAAGCCTGGAAAGTCATTAATTTGATTGTCCAGTATTTCCTTCATGAGATATTGCAACACTTAGAAAAAGTGTACAGCGCCAGCAGACAATGAATTTTCAGCACTAAAAAAACGAAACTTCATTAACAGCTAAAATAAATGTTTCCAATGTAAATTTCCACCTTTATATAGTGTAAAAAGACATCCTGAAGCCTGGGCAGTCATTAATTTGATTGTCCAATATTTCCCTTATGAGATAATGCCTCTCATAGCAAATGTGTACAGCGCGAGCTGAAAATGCATTTACAGCACTAAAAAACCAAACTTTTATAACAGCTAAACCAAACGTTTCCAATGTAAATTTCCACCTTTATATAGTGTAAAAAGGCATCCTGAAGCCTGGAAAGTCTTTAATTTGATTGTCCAGTATTTCCTTCATGAGATATTGCAACACTTAGAAAAAGTGTACAGCGCCAGCAGACAATGAATTTTCAGCACTAAAAAACCGAAACTTCATTAACAGCTAAACTAAACGTTTCCAATGTAAATTTCCACCTTTATATAGTGTAAAAAGACATCCTGAAGCCTGGGCAGCCATTAATTTGATTGTCCAATATTTCCCTTATGAGATAATGCCTCTCATAGCAAATGTGTACAGCGCGAGCTGAAAATGCATTTACAGCACTAAAAAACCAAACTTTTATAACAGCTAAACCAAACGTTTCCAATGTAAATTTCCACCTTTATAGAGTGTAAAAAGACATCCTGAAGCCTGGGCAGTCATTAATTTGATTGTCCAGTATTTCCTTCATGAGATATTGCAACACTTAGAAAAAGTGTACAGCGCCAGCAGACAATGAATTTTCAGCACTAAAAAACCGAAACTTCATTAACAGCTAAACTAAACGTTTCCAATGTAAATTTCCACCTTTATATAGTGTAAAAAGACATCCTGAAGCCTGGGCAGTCATTAATTTGATTGTCCAATATTTCCCTTATGAGATAATGCCTCTCATAGCAAATGTGTACAGCGCGAGCTGAAAATGCATTTACAGCACTAAAAAACCAAACTTTTATAACAGCTAAACCAAACGTTTCCAATGTAAATTTCCACCTTTATATAGTGTAGAAAGGCATCCTGAAGCCTGGAAAGTCATTAATTTGATTGTCCAGTATTTCCTTCATGAGATATTGCAACACTTAGAAAAAGTGTACAGCGCCAGCAGACAATGAATTTCCAGCACTAAAAAAACGAAACTTCATTAACAGCTAAACTAAACGTTTCCAATGTAAATTTCCACCTTTATATAGTGTAAAAAGACATCCTGAAGCCTGGGCAGTCATTAATTTGATTGTCCAATATTTCCCTTATGAGATAATGCCTCTCATAGCAAATGTGTACAGCGCGAGCTGAAAATGCATTTACAGCACTAAAAAAACAAACTTTTATAACAGCTAAACCAAACGTTTCCAATGTAAATTTCCACCTTTATATAGTGTAGAAAGGCATCATGAAGCCTGGAAAGTCATTAATTTGATTGTCCAGTATTTCCTTCATGAGATATTGCAACACTTAGAAAAAGTGTACAGCGCCAGCAGACAATGAATTTTCAGCACTAAAAAAACGAAACTTCATTAACAGCTAAACCAAACGTTTCCAATGTAAATTTCCACATTTATAGAGTGTAAAAAGGCATCCTGAAGCCTGGGAAGTCATTAATTTGATTGTCCAGTATTTCCCTTATGAGATAATGCCTCACATAGCAAATGTGTACAGTGCGAGCTGAAAATGCATTTTCAGCACTAAAAAACCAAACTTTTATAACAGCTAAACCAAACGTTTCCAATGTAAATTTCCACCTTTATATAGTGTAAAAAGACATCCTGAAGCCTGGGCAGTCATTAATTTGATTGTCCAGTATTTCCCTTATGAGATAATGCCTCACATAGCAAATGTGTACAGCGCGAGCTGAAAATGCATTTACAGCACTAAAAAAACAAACTTTTATAACAGCTAAACCAAACGTTTCCAATGTAAATTTCCACATTTATAGAGTGTAAAAATGCATCCTGAAGCCTGGGAAGTCATTAATTTGATTGTCCAGTATTTCCCTTATGAGATAATGCCTCACATAGCAAATGTGTACAGTGCGAGCTGAAAATGCATTTTCAGCACTAAAAAACCAAACTTTTATAACAGCTAAACCAAACGTTTCCAATGTAAATTTCCACCTTTATATAGTGTAAAAAGACATCCTGAAGCCTGGGCAGTCATTAATTTGATTGTCCAATATTTCCCTTATGAGATAATGCCTCTCATAGCAAATGTGTACAGCGCGAGCTGAAAATGCATTTACAGCACTAAAAAACCAAACTTTTATAACAGCTAAACCAAACGTTTCCAATGTAAATTTCCACCTTTATATAGTGTAGAAAGGCATCCTGAAGCCTGGAAAGTCATTAATTTGATTGTCCAGTATTTCCTTCATGAGATATTGCAACACTTAGAAAAAGTGTACAGCGCCAGTAGACAATGAATTTTCAGCACTAAAAAAACGATACTTCATTAACAGCTAAACTAAACGTTTCCAATGTAAATTTCCACCTTTATATAGTGTAAAAAGACATCCTGAAGCCTGGGCAGTCATTAATATGATTGTCCAATATTTCCCTTATGAGATAATGCCTCTCATAGCAAATGTGTACAGCGCGAGCTGAAAATGCATTTACAGCACTAAAAAACCAAACTTTTATAACAGCTAAACCAAACGTTTCCAATGTAAATTTCCACCTTTATATAGTGTAGAAAGGCATCCTGGAGCCTGGAAAGTCATTAATTTGATTGTCCAGTATTTCCTTCATGAGATATTGCAACACTTAGAAAAAGTGTACAGCGCCAGCAGACAATGAATTTTCAGCACTAAAAAAACCAAACTTTTATAACAGCTAAACCAAACGTTTCCAATGTAAATTTCCACCTTTATATAGTGTAAAAAGGCATCCTGAAGCCTGGGAAGTCATTAATTTGATTGTCCAGTATTTCCCTTATGAGATAATGCCTCACATAGCAAATGTGTACAGTGCGAGCTGAAAATGCATTTTCAGCACTAAAAAAACAAACTTATATAACACCTAAACCAAACGTTTCCAATGTAAATTTCCACCTTTATATAGTGTAAAAAGACATCCTGAAGCCTGGGCAGTCATTAATTTGATTGTCCAATATTTCCCTTATGAGATAATGCCTCTCATAGCAAATGTGTACAGCGCGAGCTGAAAATGCATTTACAGCACTAAAAAACCAAACTTTTATAACAGCTAAACCAAACGTTTCCAATGTAAATTTCCACCTTTATATAGTGTAAAAAGACATCCTGAAGCCTGGGCAGTCATTAATTTGATTGTCCAATATTTCCCTTATGAGATAATGCCTCTCATAGCAAATGTGTACAGCGCGAGCTGAAAATGCATTTTCAGCACTAAAAAACCAAACTTTTATAACAGCTAAACCAAACGTTTCAAATGTAAATTTCCACCTTTATATAGTGTAAAAAGACATCCTGAAGCCTGGGCAGTCATTAATTTGATTGTCCAATATTTCCCTTATGAGATAATGCCTCTCATAGCAAATGTGTACAGTGCGAGCTGAAAATGCATTTACAGCACTAAAAAAACAAACTTTTATAACAGCTAAACCAAACGTTTCCAATGTAAATTTCCACCTTTATATAGTGTAAAAAGACATCCTGAAGCCTGGGCAGTCATTAATTTGATTGTCCAATATTTCCCTTATGAGATAATGCCTCTCATAGCAAATGTGTACAGTGCGAGCTGAAAATGCATTTACAGCACTAAAAAAACAAACTTTTATAACAGCTAAACCAAACGTTTCCAATGTAAATTTCCACCTTTATATAGTGTAAAAAGACATCCTGAAGCCTGGGCAGTCATTAATTTGATTGTCCAATATTTCCCTTATGAGATAATGCCTCTCATAGCAAATGTGTACAGCGCGAGCTGAAAATGCATTTACAGCACTAAAAAACCAAACTTTTATAACAGCTAAACCAAACGTTTCCAATGTAAATTTCCACCTTTATATAGTGTAGAAAGGCATCCTGAAGCCTGGAAAGTCATTAATTTGATTGTCCAGTATTTCCTTCATGAGATATTGCAACACTTAGAAAAAGTGTACAGCGCCAGCAGACAATGAATTTTCAGCACTAAAAAAACGAAACTTCATTAACAGCTAAACCAAACGTTTCCAATGTAAATTTCCACATTTATAGAGTGTAAAAAGGCATCCTGAAGCCTGGGAAGTCATTAATTTGATTGTCCAGTATTTCCCTTATGAGATAATGCCTCACATAGCAAATGTGTACAGTGCGAGCTGAAAATGCATTTACAGCACTAAAAAAACAAACTTTTATAACAGCTAAACCAAACGTTTCCAATGTAAATTTCCACCTTTATATAGTGTAGAAAGGCATCCTGAAGCCTGGAAAGTCATTAATTTGATTGTCCAGTATTTCCTTCATGAGATATTGCAACACTTAGAAAAAGTGTACAGCGCCAGCAGACAATGAATTTTCAGCACTAAATAAACGAAACTTCATTAACAGCTAAAGTAAACGTTTCCAATGTAAATTTCCACCTTTATATAGTGTAAAAAGACATCCTGAAGCCTGGGCAGTCATTAATTTGATTGTCCAATATTTCCCTTATGAGATAATGCCTCTCATAGCAAATGTGTACAGTGCGAGCTGAAAATGCATTTACAGCACTAAAAAAACAAACTTTTATAACAGCTAAACCAAACGTTTCCAATGTAAATTTCCACCTTTATATAGTGTAAAAAGACATCCTGAAGCCTGGGCAGTCATTAATTTGATTGTCCAATATTTCCCTTATGAGATAATGCCTCTCATAGCAAATGTGTACAGCGCGAGCTGAAAATGCATTTACAGCACTAAAAAAACAAACTTTTATAACAGCTAAACCAAACGTTTCCAATGTAAATTTCCACCTTTATATAGTGTAGAAAGGCATCCTGAAGCCTGGAAAGTCATTAATTTGATTGTCCAGTATTTCCTTCATGAGATATTGCAACACTTAGAAAAAGTGTACAGCGCCAGCAGACAATGAATTTTCAGCACTAAATAAACGAAACTTCATTAACAGCTAAAGTAAACGTTTCCAATGTAAATTTCCACCTTTATATAGTGTAAAAGGACATCCTGAAGCCTGGGCAGTCATTAATTTGATTGTCCAATATTTCCCTTATGAGATAATGCCTCTCATAGCAAATGTGTACAGTGCGAGCTGAAAATGCATTTACAGCACTAAAAAAACAAACTTTTATAACAGCTAAACCAAACGTTTCCAATGTAAATTTCCACCTTTATATAGTGTAAAAAGACATCCTGAAGCCTGGGCAGTCATTAATTTGATTGTCCAATATTTCCCTTATGAGATAATGCCTCTCATAGCAAATGTGTACAGCGCGAGCTGAAAATGCATTTACAGCACTAAAAAACCAAACTTTTATAACAGCTAAACCAAACGTTTCCAATGTAAATTTCCACCTTTATATAGTGTAGAAAGGCATCCTGAAGCCTGGAAAGTCATTAATTTGATTGTCCAGTATTTCCTTCATGAGATATTGCAACACTTAGAAAAAGTGTACAGCGCCAGCAGACAATGAATTTTCAGCACTAAAAAAACGAAACTTCATTAACAGCTAAACTAAACGTTTCCAATGTAAATTTCCACCTTTATATAGTGTAAAAAGACATCCTGAAGCCTGGGAAGTCATTAATTTGATTGTCCAGTATTTCCCTTATGAGATAATGCCTCTCATTGCAAATGTGTACAGCGCGAGCTGAAAATGCATTTTCAGCACTAAAAAACCAAACTTTTATAACACCTAAACCAAACGTTTCCAATGTAAATTTCCTCCTTTATATAGTGTAAAAAGACATCCTGAAGCCTGGGCAGTCATTAATTTGATTGTCCAATATTTCCCTTATGAGATAATGCCTCTCATAGCAAATGTGTACAGCGCGAGCTGAAAATGCATTTACAGCACTAAAAAACCAAACTTTTATAACAGCTAAACCAAACGTTTCCAATGTAAATTTCCACCTTTATATAGTGTAGAAAGGCATCCTGAAGCCTGGGCAGTCATTAATTTGATTGTCCAATATTTCCCTTATGAGATAATGCCTCTCATAGCAAATGTGTACAGCGCGAGCTGAAAATGCATTTACAGCACTAAAAAACCAAACTTTTATAACAGCTAAACCAAACGTTTCCAATGTAAATTTCCACCTTTATATAGTGTAGAAAGGCATCCTGAAGCCTGGAAAGTCATTAATTTGATTGTCCAGTATTTCCTTCATGAGATATTGCAACATTTAGAAAAAGTGTACAGCGCCAGCAGACAATGAATTTTCAGCACTAAAAAAACGAAACTTCATTAACAGCTAAACTAAACGTTTCCAATGTAAATTTCCACCTTTATATAGTGTAAAAAGACATCCTGAAGCCCGGGCAGCCATTAATTTGATTGTCCAATATTTCCCTTATGAGATAATGCCTCTCATAGCAAATGTGTACAGCGCGAGCTGAAAATGCATTTACAGCACTAAAAAACCAAACTTTTATAACAGCTAAACCAAACGTTTCCAATGTAAATTTCCACCTTTATATAGTGTAGAAAGGCATCCTGAAGCCTGGAAAGTCATTAATTTGATTGTCCAGTATTTCCTTCATGAGATATTGCAACACTTAGAAAAAGTGTACAGCGCCAGTAGACAATGAATTTTCAGCACTAAAAAAACGATACTTCATTAACAGCTAAACTAAACGTTTCCAATGTAAATTTCCACCTTTATATAGTGTAAAAAGACATCCTGAAGCCTGGGCAGTCATTAATATGATTGTCCAATATTTCCCTTATGAGATAATGCCTCTCATAGCAAATGTGTACAGCGCGAGCTGAAAATGCATTTACAGCACTAAAAAACCAAACTTTTATAACAGCTAAACCAAACGTTTCCAATGTAAATTTCCACCTTTATATAGTGTAGAAAGGCATCCTGGAGCCTGGAAAGTCATTAATTTGATTGTCCAGTATTTCCTTCATGAGATATTGCAACACTTAGAAAAAGTGTACAGCGCCAGCAGACAATGAATTTTCAGCACTAAAAAAACCAAACTTTTATAACAGCTAAACCAAACGTTTCCAATGTAAATTTCCACCTTTATATAGTGTAAAAAGGCATCCTGAAGCCTGGGAAGTCATTAATTTGATTGTCCAGTATTTCCCTTATGAGATAATGCCTCACATAGCAAATGTGTACAGTGCGAGCTGAAAATGCATTTTCAGCACTAAAAAAACAAACTTATATAACACCTAAACCAAACGTTTCCAATGTAAATTTCCACCTTTATATAGTGTAAAAAGACATCCTGAAGCCTGGGCAGTCATTAATTTGATTGTCCAATATTTCCCTTATGAGATAATGCCTCTCATAGCAAATGTGTACAGCGCGAGCTGAAAATGCATTTTCAGCACTAAAAAACCAAACTTTTATAACAGCTAAACCAAACGTTTCAAATGTAAATTTCCACCTTTATATAGTGTAAAAAGACATCCTGAAGCCTGGGCAGTCATTAATTTGATTGTCCAATATTTCCCTTATGAGATAATGCCTCTCATAGCAAATGTGTACAGTGCGAGCTGAAAATGCATTTACAGCACTAAAAAAACAAACTTTTATAACAGCTAAACCAAACGTTTCCAATGTAAATTTCCACCTTTATATAGTGTAAAAAGACATCCTGAAGCCTGGGCAGTCATTAATTTGATTGTCCAATATTTCCCTTATGAGATAATGCCTCTCATAGCAAATGTGTACAGTGCGAGCTGAAAATGCATTTACAGCACTAAAAAAACAAACTTTTATAACAGCTAAACCAAACGTTTCCAATGTAAATTTCCACCTTTATATAGTGTAAAAAGACATCCTGAAGCCTGGGCAGTCATTAATTTGATTGTCCAATATTTCCCTTATGAGATAATGCCTCTCATAGCAAATGTGTACAGCGCGAGCTGAAAATGCATTTACAGCACTAAAAAACCAAACTTTTATAACAGCTAAACCAAACGTTTCCAATGTAAATTTCCACCTTTATATAGTGTAGAAAGGCATCCTGAAGCCTGGAAAGTCATTAATTTGATTGTCCAGTATTTCCTTCATGAGATATTGCAACACTTAGAAAAAGTGTACAGCGCCAGCAGACAATGAATTTTCAGCACTAAAAAAACGAAACTTCATTAACAGCTAAACCAAACGTTTCCAATGTAAATTTCCACATTTATAGAGTGTAAAAAGGCATCCTGAAGCCTGGGAAGTCATTAATTTGATTGTCCAGTATTTCCCTTATGAGATAATGCCTCACATAGCAAATGTGTACAGTGCGAGCTGAAAATGCATTTACAGCACTAAAAAAACAAACTTTTATAACAGCTAAACCAAACGTTTCCAATGTAAATTTCCACCTTTATATAGTGTAGAAAGGCATCCTGAAGCCTGGAAAGTCATTAATTTGATTGTCCAGTATTTCCTTCATGAGATATTGCAACATTTAGAAAAAGTGTACAGCGCCAGCAGACAATGAATTTTCAGCACTAAAAAAACGAAACTTCATTAACAGCTAAACTAAACGTTTCCAATGTAAATTTCCACCTTTATATAGTGTAAAAAGACATCCTGAAGCCCGGGCAGCCATTAATTTGATTGTCCAATATTTCCCTTATGAGATAATGCCTCTCATAGCAAATGTGTACAGCGCGAGCTGAAAATGCATTTACAGCACTAAAAAACCAAACTTTTATAACAGCTAAACCAAACGTTTCCAATGTAAATTTCCACCTTTATATAGTGTAGAAAGGCATCCTGAAGCCTGGAAAGTCATTAATTTGATTGTCCAGTATTTCCTTCATGAGATATTGCAACACTTAGAAAAAGTGTACAGCGCCAGTAGACAATGAATTTTCAGCACTAAAAAAACGATACTTCATTAACAGCTAAACTAAACGTTTCCAATGTAAATTTCCACCTTTATATAGTGTAAAAAGACATCCTGAAGCCTGGGCAGTCATTAATATGATTGTCCAATATTTCCCTTATGAGATAATGCCTCTCATAGCAAATGTGTACAGCGCGAGCTGAAAATGCATTTACAGCACTAAAAAACCAAACTTTTATAACAGCTAAACCAAACGTTTCCAATGTAAATTTCCACCTTTATATAGTGTAGAAAGGCATCCTGGAGCCTGGAAAGTCATTAATTTGATTGTCCAGTATTTCCTTCATGAGATATTGCAACACTTAGAAAAAGTGTACAGCGCCAGCAGACAATGAATTTTCAGCACTAAAAAAACCAAACTTTTATAACAGCTAAACCAAACGTTTCCAATGTAAATTTCCACCTTTATATAGTGTAAAAAGGCATCCTGAAGCCTGGGAAGTCATTAATTTGATTGTCCAGTATTTCCCTTATGAGATAATGCCTCACATAGCAAATGTGTACAGTGCGAGCTGAAAATGCATTTTCAGCACTAAAAAAACAAACTTATATAACACCTAAACCAAACGTTTCCAATGTAAATTTCCACCTTTATATAGTGTAAAAAGACATCCTGAAGCCTGGGCAGTCATTAATTTGATTGTCCAATATTTCCCTTATGAGATAATGCCTCTCATAGCAAATGTGTACAGCGCGAGCTGAAAATGCATTTTCAGCACTAAAAAACCAAACTTTTATAACAGCTAAACCAAACGTTTCAAATGTAAATTTCCACCTTTATATAGTGTAAAAAGACATCCTGAAGCCTGGGCAGTCATTAATTTGATTGTCCAATATTTCCCTTATGAGATAATGCCTCTCATAGCAAATGTGTACAGTGCGAGCTGAAAATGCATTTACAGCACTAAAAAAACAAACTTTTATAACAGCTAAACCAAACGTTTCCAATGTAAATTTCCACCTTTATATAGTGTAAAAAGACATCCTGAAGCCTGGGCAGTCATTAATTTGATTGTCCAATATTTCCCTTATGAGATAATGCCTCTCATAGCAAATGTGTACAGTGCGAGCTGAAAATGCATTTACAGCACTAAAAAAACAAACTTTTATAACAGCTAAACCAAACGTTTCCAATGTAAATTTCCACCTTTATATAGTGTAAAAAGACATCCTGAAGCCTGGGCAGTCATTAATTTGATTGTCCAATATTTCCCTTATGAGATAATGCCTCTCATAGCAAATGTGTACAGCGCGAGCTGAAAATGCATTTACAGCACTAAAAAACCAAACTTTTATAACAGCTAAACCAAACGTTTCCAATGTAAATTTCCACCTTTATATAGTGTAGAAAGGCATCCTGAAGCCTGGAAAGTCATTAATTTGATTGTCCAGTATTTCCTTCATGAGATATTGCAACACTTAGAAAAAGTGTACAGCGCCAGCAGACAATGAATTTTCAGCACTAAAAAAACGAAACTTCATTAACAGCTAAACCAAACGTTTCCAATGTAAATTTCCACATTTATAGAGTGTAAAAAGGCATCCTGAAGCCTGGGAAGTCATTAATTTGATTGTCCAGTATTTCCCTTATGAGATAATGCCTCACATAGCAAATGTGTACAGTGCGAGCTGAAAATGCATTTACAGCACTAAAAAAACAAACTTTTATAACAGCTAAACCAAACGTTTCCAATGTAAATTTCCACCTTTATATAGTGTAGAAAGGCATCCTGAAGCCTGGAAAGTCATTAATTTGATTGTCCAGTATTTCCTTCATGAGATATTGCAACACTTAGAAAAAGTGTACAGCGCCAGCAGACAATGAATTTTCAGCACTAAATAAACGAAACTTCATTAACAGCTAAAGTAAACGTTTCCAATGTAAATTTCCACCTTTATATAGTGTAAAAAGACATCCTGAAGCCTGGGCAGTCATTAATTTGATTGTCCAATATTTCCCTTATGAGATAATGCCTCTCATAGCAAATGTGTACAGTGCGAGCTGAAAATGCATTTACAGCACTAAAAAAACAAACTTTTATAACAGCTAAACCAAACGTTTCCAATGTAAATTTCCACCTTTATATAGTGTAAAAAGACATCCTGAAGCCTGGGCAGTCATTAATTTGATTGTCCAATATTTCCCTTATGAGATAATGCCTCTCATAGCAAATGTGTACAGCGCGAGCTGAAAATGCATTTACAGCACTAAAAAAACAAACTTTTATAACAGCTAAACCAAACGTTTCCAATGTAAATTTCCACCTTTATATAGTGTAGAAAGGCATCCTGAAGCCTGGAAAGTCATTAATTTGATTGTCCAGTATTTCCTTCATGAGATATTGCAACACTTAGAAAAAGTGTACAGCGCCAGCAGACAATGAATTTTCAGCACTAAATAAACGAAACTTCATTAACAGCTAAAGTAAACGTTTCCAATGTAAATTTCCACCTTTATATAGTGTAAAAGGACATCCTGAAGCCTGGGCAGTCATTAATTTGATTGTCCAATATTTCCCTTATGAGATAATGCCTCTCATAGCAAATGTGTACAGTGCGAGCTGAAAATGCATTTACAGCACTAAAAAAACAAACTTTTATAACAGCTAAACCAAACGTTTCCAATGTAAATTTCCACCTTTATATAGTGTAAAAAGACATCCTGAAGCCTGGGCAGTCATTAATTTGATTGTCCAATATTTCCCTTATGAGATAATGCCTCTCATAGCAAATGTGTACAGCGCGAGCTGAAAATGCATTTACAGCACTAAAAAACCAAACTTTTATAACAGCTAAACCAAACGTTTCCAATATAAATTTCCACCTTTATATAGTGTAGAAAGGCATCCTGAAGCCTGGAAAGTCATTAATTTGATTGTCCAGTATTTCCTTCATGAGATATTGCAACACTTAGAAAAAGTGTACAGCGCCAGCAGACAATGAATTTTCAGCACTAAAAAAACGAAACTTCATTAACAGCTAAACTAAACGTTTCCAATGTAAATTTCCACCTTTATATAGTGTAAAAAGACATCCTGAAGCCTGGGAAGTCATTAATTTGATTGTCCAGTATTTCCCTTATGAGATAATGCCTCTCATTGCAAATGTGTACAGCGCGAGCTGAAAATGCATTTTCAGCACTAAAAAACCAAACTTTTATAACACCTAAACCAAACGTTTCCAATGTAAATTTCCTCCTTTATATAGTGTAAAAAGACATCCTGAAGCCTGGGCAGTCATTAATTTGATTGTCCAATATTTCCCTTATGAGATAATGCCTCTCATAGCAAATGTGTACAGCGCGAGCTGAAAATGCATTTACAGCACTAAAAAACCAAACATTTATAACAGCTAAACCAAACGTTTCCAATGTAAATTTCCACCTTTATATAGTGTAGAAAGGCATCCTGAAGCCTGGGCAGTCATTAATTTGATTGTCCAATATTTCCCTTATGAGATAATGCCTCTCATAGCAAATGTGTACAGCGCGAGCTGAAAATGCATTTACAGCACTAAAAAACCAAACTTTTATAACAGCTAAACCAAACGTTTCCAATGTAAATTTCCACCTTTATATAGTGTAGAAAGGCATCCTGAAGCCTGGAAAGTCATTAATTTGATTGTCCAGTATTTCCTTCATGAGATATTGCAACATTTAGAAAAAGTGTACAGCGCCAGCAGACAATGAATTTTCAGCACTAAAAAAACGAAACTTCATTAACAGCTAAACTAAACGTTTCCAATGTAAATTTCCACCTTTATATAGTGTAAAAAGACATCCTGAAGCCCGGGCAGCCATTAATTTGATTGTCCAATATTTCCCTTATGAGATAATGCCTCTCATAGCAAATGTGTACAGCGCGAGCTGAAAATGCATTTACAGCACTAAAAAACCAAACTTTTATAACAGCTAAACCAAACGTTTCCAATGTAAATTTCCACCTTTATATAGTGTAAAAAGACATCCTGAAGCCTGGGCAGTCATTAATTTGATTGTCCAATATTTCCCTTATGAGATAATGCCTCTCATAGCAAATGTGTACAGCGCGAGCTGAAAATGCATTTACAGCACTAAAAAACCAAACTTTTATAACAGCTAAACCAAACGTTTCCAATGTAAATTTCCACCTTTATATAGTGTAGAAAGGCATCCTGAAGCCTGGAAAGTCATTAATTTGATTGTCCAGTATTTCCTTCATGAGATATTGCAACACTTAGAAAAAGTGTACAGCGCCAGCAGACAATGAATTTTCAGCACTAAAAAAACGAAACTTCATTAACAGCTAAAATAAATGTTTCCAATGTAAATTTCCACCTTTATATAGTGTAAAAAGACATCCTGAAGCCTGGGCAGTCATTAATTTGATTGTCCAATATTTCCCTTATGAGATAATGCCTCTCATAGCAAATGTGTACAGCGCGAGCTGAAAATGCATTTACAGCACTAAAAAACCAAACTTTTATAACAGCTAAACCAAACGTTTCCAATGTAAATTTCCACCTTTATATAGTGTAAAAAGGCATCCTGAAGCCTGGAAAGTCTTTAATTTGATTGTCCAGTATTTCCTTCATGAGATATTGCAACACTTAGAAAAAGTGTACAGCGCCAGCAGACAATGAATTTTCAGCACTAAAAAACCGAAACTTCATTAACAGCTAAACTAAACGTTTCCAATGTAAATTTCCACCTTTATATAGTGTAAAAAGACATCCTGAAGCCTGGGCAGCCATTAATTTGATTGTCCAATATTTCCCTTATGAGATAATGCCTCTCATAGCAAATGTGTACAGCGCGAGCTGAAAATGCATTTACAGCACTAAAAAACCAAACTTTTATAACAGCTAAACCAAACGTTTCCAATGTAAATTTCCACCTTTATAGAGTGTAAAAAGACATCCTGAAGCCTGGGCAGTCATTAATTTGATTGTCCAGTATTTCCTTCATGAGATATTGCAACACTTAGAAAAAGTGTACAGCGCCAGCAGACAATGAATTTTCAGCACTAAAAAACCGAAACTTCATTAACAGCTAAACTAAACGTTTCCAATGTAAATTTCCACCTTTATATAGTGTAAAAAGACATCCTGAAGCCTGGGCAGTCATTAATTTGATTGTCCAATATTTCCCTTATGAGATAATGCCTCTCATAGCAAATGTGTACAGCGCGAGCTGAAAATGCATTTACAGCACTAAAAAACCAAACTTTTATAACAGCTAAACCAAACGTTTCCAATGTAAATTTCCACCTTTATATAGTGTAGAAAGGCATCCTGAAGCCTGGAAAGTCATTAATTTGATTGTCCAGTATTTCCTTCATGAGATATTGCAACACTTAGAAAAAGTGTACAGCGCCAGCAGACAATGAATTTCCAGCACTAAAAAAACGAAACTTCATTAACAGCTAAACTAAACGTTTCCAATGTAAATTTCCACCTTTATATAGTGTAAAAAGACATCCTGAAGCCTGGGCAGTCATTAATTTGATTGTCCAATATTTCCCTTATGAGATAATGCCTCTCATAGCAAATGTGTACAGCGCGAGCTGAAAATGCATTTACAGCACTAAAAAAACAAACTTTTATAACAGCTAAACCAAACGTTTCCAATGTAAATTTCCACCTTTATATAGTGTAGAAAGGCATCATGAAGCCTGGAAAGTCATTAATTTGATTGTCCAGTATTTCCTTCATGAGATATTGCAACACTTAGAAAAAGTGTACAGCGCCAGCAGACAATGAATTTTCAGCACTAAAAAAACGAAACTTCATTAACAGCTAAACCAAACGTTTCCAATGTAAATTTCCACATTTATAGAGTGTAAAAAGGCATCCTGAAGCCTGGGAAGTCATTAATTTGATTGTCCAGTATTTCCCTTATGAGATAATGCCTCACATAGCAAATGTGTACAGTGCGAGCTGAAAATGCATTTTCAGCACTAAAAAACCAAACTTTTATAACAGCTAAACCAAACGTTTCCAATGTAAATTTCCACCTTTATATAGTGTAAAAAGACATCCTGAAGCCTGGGCAGTCATTAATTTGATTGTCCAGTATTTCCCTTATGAGATAATGCCTCACATAGCAAATGTGTACAGCGCGAGCTGAAAATGCATTTACAGCACTAAAAAAACAAACTTTTATAACAGCTAAACCAAACGTTTCCAATGTAAATTTCCACATTTATAGAGTGTAAAAATGCATCCTGAAGCCTGGGAAGTCATTAATTTGATTGTCCAGTATTTCCCTTATGAGATAATGCCTCACATAGCAAATGTGTACAGTGCGAGCTGAAAATGCATTTTCAGCACTAAAAAACCAAACTTTTATAACAGCTAAACCAAACGTTTCCAATGTAAATTTCCACCTTTATATAGTGTAAAAAGACATCCTGAAGCCTGGGCAGTCATTAATTTGATTGTCCAATATTTCCCTTATGAGATAATGCCTCTCATAGCAAATGTGTACAGCGCGAGCTGAAAATGCATTTACAGCACTAAAAAACCAAACTTTTATAACAGCTAAACCAAACGTTTCCAATGTAAATTTCCACCTTTATATAGTGTAGAAAGGCATCCTGAAGCCTGGAAAGTCATTAATTTGATTGTCCAGTATTTCCTTCATGAGATATTGCAACACTTAGAAAAAGTGTACAGCGCCAGTAGACAATGAATTTTCAGCACTAAAAAAACGATACTTCATTAACAGCTAAACTAAACGTTTCCAATGTAAATTTCCACCTTTATATAGTGTAAAAAGACATCCTGAAGCCTGGGCAGTCATTAATATGATTGTCCAATATTTCCCTTATGAGATAATGCCTCTCATAGCAAATGTGTACAGCGCGAGCTGAAAATGCATTTACAGCACTAAAAAACCAAACTTTTATAACAGCTAAACCAAACGTTTCCAATGTAAATTTCCACCTTTATATAGTGTAGAAAGGCATCCTGGAGCCTGGAAAGTCATTAATTTGATTGTCCAGTATTTCCTTCATGAGATATTGCAACACTTAGAAAAAGTGTACAGCGCCAGCAGACAATGAATTTTCAGCACTAAAAAAACCAAACTTTTATAACAGCTAAACCAAACGTTTCCAATGTAAATTTCCACCTTTATATAGTGTAAAAAGGCATCCTGAAGCCTGGGAAGTCATTAATTTGATTGTCCAGTATTTCCCTTATGAGATAATGCCTCACATAGCAAATGTGTACAGTGCGAGCTGAAAATGCATTTTCAGCACTAAAAAAACAAACTTATATAACACCTAAACCAAACGTTTCCAATGTAAATTTCCACCTTTATATAGTGTAAAAAGACATCCTGAAGCCTGGGCAGTCATTAATTTGATTGTCCAATATTTCCCTTATGAGATAATGCCTCTCATAGCAAATGTGTACAGCGCGAGCTGAAAATGCATTTACAGCACTAAAAAACCAAACTTTTATAACAGCTAAACCAAACGTTTCCAATGTAAATTTCCACCTTTATATAGTGTAAAAAGACATCCTGAAGCCTGGGCAGTCATTAATTTGATTGTCCAATATTTCCCTTATGAGATAATGCCTCTCATAGCAAATGTGTACAGCGCGAGCTGAAAATGCATTTTCAGCACTAAAAAACCAAACTTTTATAACAGCTAAACCAAACGTTTCAAATGTAAATTTCCACCTTTATATAGTGTAAAAAGACATCCTGAAGCCTGGGCAGTCATTAATTTGATTGTCCAATATTTCCCTTATGAGATAATGCCTCTCATAGCAAATGTGTACAGTGCGAGCTGAAAATGCATTTACAGCACTAAAAAAACAAACTTTTATAACAGCTAAACCAAACGTTTCCAATGTAAATTTCCACCTTTATATAGTGTAAAAAGACATCCTGAAGCCTGGGCAGTCATTAATTTGATTGTCCAATATTTCCCTTATGAGATAATGCCTCTCATAGCAAATGTGTACAGTGCGAGCTGAAAATGCATTTACAGCACTAAAAAAACAAACTTTTATAACAGCTAAACCAAACGTTTCCAATGTAAATTTCCACCTTTATATTGTGTAAAAAGACATCCTGAAGCCTGGGCAGTCATTAATTTGATTGTCCAATATTTCCCTTATGAGATAATGCCTCTCATAGCAAATGTGTACAGCGCGAGCTGAAAATGCATTTACAGCACTAAAAAACCAAACTTTTATAACAGCTAAACCAAACGTTTCCAATGTAAATTTCCACCTTTATATAGTGTAGAAAGGCATCCTGAAGCCTGGAAAGTCATTAATTTGATTGTCCAGTATTTCCTTCATGAGATATTGCAACACTTAGAAAAAGTGTACAGCGCCAGCAGACAATGAATTTTCAGCACTAAAAAAACGAAACTTCATTAACAGCTAAACCAAACGTTTCCAATGTAAATTTCCACATTTATAGAGTGTAAAAAGGCATCCTGAAGCCTGGGAAGTCATTAATTTGATTGTCCAGTATTTCCCTTATGAGATAATGCCTCACATAGCAAATGTGTACAGTGCGAGCTGAAAATGCATTTACAGCACTAAAAAAACAAACTTTTATAACAGCTAAACCAAACGTTTCCAATGTAAATTTCCACCTTTATATAGTGTAGAAAGGCATCCTGAAGCCTGGAAAGTCATTAATTTGATTGTCCAGTATTTCCTTCATGAGATATTGCAACACTTAGAAAAAGTGTACAGCGCCAGCAGACAATGAATTTTCAGCACTAAATAAACGAAACTTCATTAACAGCTAAAGTAAACGTTTCCAATGTAAATTTCCACCTTTATATAGTGTAAAAAGACATCCTGAAGCCTGGGAAGTCATTAATTTGATTGTCCAGTATTTCCCTTATGAGATAATGCCTCTCATTGCAAATGTGTACAGCGCGAGCTGAAAATGCATTTTCAGCACTAAAAAACCAAACTTTTATAACACCTAAACCAAACGTTTCCAATGTAAATTTCCTCCTTTATATAGTGTAAAAAGACATCCTGAAGCCTGGGCAGTCATTAATTTGATTGTCCAATATTTCCCTTATGAGATAATGCCTCTCATAGCAAATGTGTACAGCGCGAGCTGAAAATGCATTTACAGCACTAAAAAACCAAACTTTTATAACAGCTAAACCAAACGTTTCCAATGTAAATTTCCACCTTTATATAGTGTAGAAAGGCATCCTGAAGCCTGGGCAGTCATTAATTTGATTGTCCAATATTTCCCTTATGAGATAATGCCTCTCATAGCAAATGTGTACAGCGCGAGCTGAAAATGCATTTACAGCACTAAAAAACCAAACTTTTATAACAGCTAAACCAAACGTTTCCAATGTAAATTTCCACCTTTATATAGTCTAGAAAGGCATCCTGAAGCCTGGAAAGTCATTAATTTGATTGTCCAGTATTTCCTTCATGAGATATTGCAACATTTAGAAAAAGTGTACAGCGCCAGCAGACAATGAATTTTCAGCACTAAAAAAACGAAACTTCATTAACAGCTAAACTAAACGTTTCCAATGTAAATTTCCACCTTTATATAGTGTAAAAAGACATCCTGAAGCCCGGGCAGCCATTAATTTGATTGTCCAATATTTCCCTTATGAGATAATGCCTCTCATAGCAAATGTGTACAGCGCGAGCTGAAAATGCATTTACAGCACTAAAAAACCAAACTTTTATAACAGCTAAACCAAACGTTTCCAATGTAAATTTCCACCTTTATATAGTGTAAAAAGACATCCTGAAGCCTGGGCAGTCATTAATTTGATTGTCCAATATTTCCCTTATGAGATAATGCCTCTCATAGCAAATGTGTACAGCGCGAGCTGAAAATGCATTTACAGCACTAAAAAACCAAACTTTTATAACAGCTAAACCAAACGTTTCCAATGTAAATTTCCACCTTTATATAGTGTAGAAAGGCATCCTGAAGCCTGGAAAGTCATTAATTTGATTGTCCAGTATTTCCTTCATGAGATATTGCAACACTTAGAAAAAGTGTACAGCGCCAGCAGACAATGAATTTTCAGCACTAAAAAAACGAAACTTCATTAACAGCTAAAATAAATGTTTCCAATGTAAATTTCCACCTTTATATAGTGTAAAAAGACATCCTGAAGCCTGGGCAGTCATTAATTTGATTGTCCAATATTTCCCTTATGAGATAATGCCTCTCATAGCAAATGTGTACAGCGCGAGCTGAAAATGCATTTACAGCACTAAAAAACCAAACTTTTATAACAGCTAAACCAAACGTTTCCAATGTAAATTTCCACCTTTATATAGTGTAAAAAGGCATCCTGAAGCCTGGAAAGTCTTTAATTTGATTGTCCAGTATTTCCTTCATGAGATATTGCAACACTTAGAAAAAGTGTACAGCGCCAGCAGACAATGAATTTTCAGCACTAAAAAACCGAAACTTCATTAACAGCTAAACTAAACGTTTCCAATGTAAATTTCCACCTTTATATAGTGTAAAAAGACATCCTGAAGCCTGGGCAGCCATTAATTTGATTGTCCAATATTTCCCTTATGAGATAATGCCTCTCATAGCAAATGTGTACAGCGCGAGCTGAAAATGCATTTACAGCACTAAAAAACCAAACTTTTATAACAGCTAAACCAAACGTTTCCAATGTAAATTTCCACCTTTATAGAGTGTAAAAAGACATCCTGAAGCCTGGGCAGTCATTAATTTGATTGTCCAGTATTTCCTTCATGAGATATTGCAACACTTAGAAAAAGTGTACAGCGCCAGCAGACAATGAATTTTCAGCACTAAAAAACCGAAACTTCATTAACAGCTAAACTAAACGTTTCCAATGTAAATTTCCACCTTTATATAGTGTAAAAAGACATCCTGAAGCCTGGGCAGTCATTAATTTGATTGTCCAATATTTCCCTTATGAGCTAATGCCTCTCATAGCAAATGTGTACAGCGCGAGCTGAAAATGCATTTACAGCACTAAAAAACCAAACTTTTATAACAGCTAAACCAAACGTTTCCAATGTAAATTTCCACCTTTATATAGTGTAGAAAGGCATCCTGAAGCCTGGAAAGTCATTAATTTGATTGTCCAGTATTTCCTTCATGAGATATTGCAACACTTAGAAAAAGTGTACAGCGCCAGCAGACAATGAATTTCCAGCACTAAAAAAACGAAACTTCATTAACAGCTAAACTAAACGTTTCCAATGTAAATTTCCACCTTTATATAGTGTAAAAAGACATCCTGAAGCCTGGGCAGTCATTAATTTGATTGTCCAATATTTCCCTTATGAGATAATGCCTCTCATAGCAAATGTGTACAGCGCGAGCTGAAAATGCATTTACAGCACTAAAAAAACAAACTTTTATAACAGCTAAACCAAACGTTTCCAATGTAAATTTCCACCTTTATATAGTGTAGAAAGGCATCATGAAGCCTGGAAAGTCATTAATTTGATTGTCCAGTATTTCCTTCATGAGATATTGCAACACTTAGAAAAAGTGTACAGCGCCAGCAGACAATGAATTTTCAGCACTAAAAAAACGAAACTTCATTAACAGCTAAACCAAACGTTTCCAATGTAAATTTCCACATTTATAGAGTGTAAAAAGGCATCCTGAAGCCTGGGAAGTCATTAATTTGATTGTCCAGTATTTCCCTTATGAGATAATGCCTCACATAGCAAATGTGTACAGTGCGAGCTGAAAATGCATTTTCAGCACTAAAAAACCAAACTTTTATAACAGCTAAACCAAACGTTTCCAATGTAAATTTCCACCTTTATATAGTGTAAAAAGACATCCTGAAGCCTGGGCAGTCATTAATTTGATTGTCCAGTATTTCCCTTATGAGATAATGCCTCACATAGCAAATGTGTACAGCGCGAGCTGAAAATGCATTTACAGCACTAAAAAAACAAACTTTTATAACAGCTAAACCAAACGTTTCCAATGTAAATTTCCACATTTATAGAGTGTAAAAATGCATCCTGAAGCCTGGGAAGTCATTAATTTGATTGTCCAGTATTTCCCTTATGAGATAATGCCTCACATAGCAAATGTGTACAGTGCGAGCTGAAAATGCATTTTCAGCACTAAAAAACCAAACTTTTATAACAGCTAAACCAAACGTTTCCAATGTAAATTTCCACCTTTATATAGTGTAAAAAGACATCCTGAAGCCTGGGCAGTCATTAATTTGATTGTCCAATATTTCCCTTATGAGATAATGCCTCTCATAGCAAATGTGTACAGCGCGAGCTGAAAATGCATTTACAGCACTAAAAAACCAAACTTTTATAACAGCTAAACCAAACGTTTCCAATGTAAATTTCCACCTTTATATAGTGTAGAAAGGCATCCTGAAGCCTGGAAAGTCATTAATTTGATTGTCCAGTATTTCCTTCATGAGATATTGCAACACTTAGAAAAAGTGTACAGCGCCAGTAGACAATGAATTTTCAGCACTAAAAAAACGATACTTCATTAACAGCTAAACTAAACGTTTCCAATGTAAATTTCCACCTTTATATAGTGTAAAAAGACATCCTGAAGCCTGGGCAGTCATTAATATGATTGTCCAATATTTCCCTTATGAGATAATGCCTCTCATAGCAAATGTGTACAGCGCGAGCTGAAAATGCATTTACAGCACTAAAAAACCAAACTTTTATAACAGCTAAACCAAACGTTTCCAATGTAAATTTCCACCTTTATATAGTGTAGAAAGGCATCCTGGAGCCTGGAAAGTCATTAATTTGATTGTCCAGTATTTCCTTCATGAGATATTGCAACACTTAGAAAAAGTGTACAGCGCCAGCAGACAATGAATTTTCAGCACTAAAAAAACCAAACTTTTATAACAGCTAAACCAAACGTTTCCAATGTAAATTTCCACCTTTATATAGTGTAAAAAGGCATCCTGAAGCCTGGGAAGTCATTAATTTGATTGTCCAGTATTTCCCTTATGAGATAATGCCTCACATAGCAAATGTGTACAGTGCGAGCTGAAAATGCATTTTCAGCACTAAAAAAACAAACTTATATAACACCTAAACCAAACGTTTCCAATGTAAATTTCCACCTTTATATAGTGTAAAAAGACATCCTGAAGCCTGGGCAGTCATTAATTTGATTGTCCAATATTTCCCTTATGAGATAATGCCTCTCATAGCAAATGTGTACAGCGCGAGCTGAAAATGCATTTACAGCACTAAAAAACCAAACTTTTATAACAGCTAAACCAAACGTTTCCAATGTAAATTTCCACCTTTATATAGTGTAAAAAGACATCCTGAAGCCTGGGCAGTCATTAATTTGATTGTCCAATATTTCCCTTATGAGATAATGCCTCTCATAGCAAATGTGTACAGCGCGAGCTGAAAATGCATTTTCAGCACTAAAAAACCAAACTTTTATAACAGCTAAACCAAACGTTTCAAATGTAAATTTCCACCTTTATATAGTGTAAAAAGACATCCTGAAGCCTGGGCAGTCATTAATTTGATTGTCCAATATTTCCCTTATGAGATAATGCCTCTCATAGCAAATGTGTACAGTGCGAGCTGAAAATGCATTTACAGCACTAAAAAAACAAACTTTTATAACAGCTAAACCAAACGTTTCCAATGTAAATTTCCACCTTTATATAGTGTAAAAAGACATCCTGAAGCCTGGGCAGTCATTAATTTGATTGTCCAATATTTCCCTTATGAGATAATGCCTCTCATAGCAAATGTGTACAGTGCGAGCTGAAAATGCATTTACAGCACTAAAAAAACAAACTTTTATAACAGCTAAACCAAACGTTTCCAATGTAAATTTCCACATTTATAGAGTGTAAAAATGCATCCTGAAGCCTGGGAAGTCATTAATTTGATTGTCCAGTATTTCCCTTATGAGATAATGCCTCACATAGCAAATGTGTACAGTGCGAGCTGAAAATGCATTTTCAGCACTAAAAAACCAAACTTTTATAACAGCTAAACCAAACGTTTCCAATGTAAATTTCCACCTTTATATAGTGTAAAAAGACATCCTGAAGCCTGGGCAGTCATTAATTTGATTGTCCAATATTTCCCTTATGAGATAATGCCTCTCATAGCAAATGTGTACAGCGCGAGCTGAAAATGCATTTACAGCACTAAAAAACCAAACTTTTATAACAGCTAAACTAAACGTTTCCAATGTAAATTTCCACCTTTATATAGTGTAGAAAGGCATCCTGAAGCCTGGAAAGTCATTAATTTGATTGTCCAGTATTTCCTTCATGAGATATTGCAACACTTAGAAAAAGTGTACAGCGCCAGTAGACAATGAATTTTCAGCACTAAAAAAACGATACTTCATTAACAGCTAAACTAAACGTTTCCAATGTAAATTTCCACCTTTATATAGTGTAAAAAGACATCCTGAAGCCTGGGCAGTCATTAATATGATTGTCCAATATTTCCCTTATGAGATAATGCCTCTCATAGCAAATGTGTACAGCGCGAGCTGAAAATGCATTTACAGCACTAAAAAACCAAACTTTTATAACAGCTAAACCAAACGTTTCCAATGTAAATTTCCACCTTTATATAGTGTAGAAAGGCATCCTGGAGCCTGGAAAGTCATTAATTTGATTGTCCAGTATTTCCTTCATGAGATATTGCAACACTTAGAAAAAGTGTACAGCGCCAGCAGACAATGAATTTTCAGCACTAAAAAAACCAAACTTTTATAACAGCTAAACCAAACGTTTCCAATGTAAATTTCCACCTTTATATAGTGTAAAAAGGCATCCTGAAGCCTGGGAAGTCATTAATTTGATTGTCCAGTATTTCCCTTATGAGATAATGCCTCACATAGCAAATGTGTACAGTGCGAGCTGAAAATGCATTTTCAGCACTAAAAAAACAAACTTATATAACACCTAAACCAAACGTTTCCAATGTAAATTTCCACCTTTATATAGTGTAAAAAGACATCCTGAAGCCTGGGCAGTCATTAATTTGATTGTCCAATATTTCCCTTATGAGATAATGCCTCTCATAGCAAATGTGTACAGCGCGAGCTGAAAATGCATTTACAGCACTAAAAAACCAAACTTTTATAACAGCTAAACCAAACGTTTCCAATGTAAATTTCCACCTTTATATAGTGTAAAAAGACATCCTGAAGCCTGGGCAGTCATTAATTTGATTGTCCAATATTTCCCTTATGAGATAATGCCTCTCATAGCAAATGTGTACAGCGCGAGCTGAAAATGCATTTTCAGCACTAAAAAACCAAACTTTTATAACAGCTAAACCAAACGTTTCAAATGTAAATTTCCACCTTTATATAGTGTAAAAAGACATCCTGAAGCCTGGGCAGTCATTAATTTGATTGTCCAATATTTCCCTTATGAGATAATGCCTCTCATAGCAAATGTGTACAGTGCGAGCTGAAAATGCATTTACAGCACTAAAAAAACAAACTTTTATAACAGCTAAACCAAACGTTTCCAATGTAAATTTCCACCTTTATATAGTGTAAAAAGACATCCTGAAGCCTGGGCAGTCATTAATTTGATTGTCCAATATTTCCCTTATGAGATAATGCCTCTCATAGCAAATGTGTACAGTGCGAGCTGAAAATGCATTTACAGCACTAAAAAAACAAACTTTTATAACAGCTAAACCAAACGTTTCCAATGTAAATTTCCACCTTTATATAGTGTAAAAAGACATCCTGAAGCCTGGGCAGTCATTAATTTGATTGTCCAATATTTCCCTTATGAGATAATGCCTCTCATAGCAAATGTGTACAGCGCGAGCTGAAAATGCATTTACAGCACTAAAAAACCAAACTTTTATAACAGCTAAACCAAACGTTTCCAATGTAAATTTCCACCTTTATATAATGTAGAAAGGCATCCTGAAGCCTGGAAAGTCATTAATTTGATTGTCCAGTATTTCCTTCATGAGATATTGCAACACTTAGAAAAAGTGTACAGCGCCAGCAGACAATGAATTTTCAGCACTAAAAAAACGAAACTTCATTAACAGCTAAACCAAACGTTTCCAATGTAAATTTCCACATTTATAGAGTGTAAAAAGGCATCCTGAAGCCTGGGAAGTCATTAATTTGATTGTCCAGTATTTCCCTTATGAGATAATGCCTCACATAGCAAATGTGTACAGTGCGAGCTGAAAATGCATTTACAGCACTAAAAAAACAAACTTTTATAACAGCTAAACCAAACGTTTCCAATGTAAATTTCCACCTTTATATAGTGTAGAAAGGCATCCTGAAGCCTGGAAAGTCATTAATTTGATTGTCCAGTATTTCCTTCATGAGATATTGCAACACTTAGAAAAAGTGTACAGCGCCAGCAGACAATGAATTTTCAGCACTAAATAAACGAAACTTCATTAACAGCTAAAGTAAACGTTTCCAATGTAAATTTCCACCTTTATATAGTGTAAAAAGACATCCTGAAGCCTGGGCAGTCATTAATTTGATTGTCCAATATTTCCCTTATGAGATAATGCCTCTCATAGCAAATGTGTACAGTGCGAGCTGAAAATGCATTTACAGCACTAAAAAAACAAACTTTTATAACAGCTAAACCAAACGTTTCCAATGTAAATTTCCACCTTTATATAGTGTAAAAAGACATCCTGAAGCCTGGGCAGTCATTAATTTGATTGTCCAATATTTCCCTTATGAGATAATGCCTCTCATAGCAAATGTGTACAGCGCGAGCTGAAAATGCATTTACAGCACTAAAAAAACAAACTTTTATAACAGCTAAACCAAACGTTTCCAATGTAAATTTCCACCTTTATATAGTGTAGAAAGGCATCCTGAAGCCTGGAAAGTCATTAATTTGATTGTCCAGTATTTCCTTCATGAGATATTGCAACACTTAGAAAAAGTGTACAGCGCCAGCAGACAATGAATTTTCAGCACTAAAAAAAACGAAACTTCATTAACAGCTAAAGTAAACGTTTCCAATGTAAATTTCCACCTTTATATAGTGTAAAAAGACATCCTGAAGCCTGGGCAGTCATTAATTTGATTGTCCAATATTTCCCTTATGAGATAATGCCTCTCATAGCAAATGTTTACAGCGCGAGCTGAAAATGCATTTTCAGCACTAAAAAACCAAACTTTTATAACAGCTAAACCAAACGTTTCAAATGTAAATTTCCACCTTTATATAGTGTAAAAAGACATCCTGAAGCCTGGGCAGTCATTAATTTGATTGTCCAATATTTCCCTTATGAGATAATGCCTCTCATAGCAAATGTGTACAGTGCGAGCTGAAAATGCATTTACAGCACTAAAAAAACAAACTTTTATAACAGCTAAACCAAACGTTTCCAATGTAAATTTCCACCTTTATATAGTGTAAAAAGACATCCTGAAGCCTGGGCAGTCATTAATTTGATTGTCCAATATTTCCCTTATGAGATAATGCCTCTCATAGCAAATGTGTACAGTGCGAGCTGAAAATGCATTTACAGCACTAAAAAAACAAACTTTTATAACAGCTAAACCAAACGTTTCCAATGTAAATTTCCACCTTTATATAGTGTAAAAAGACATCCTGAAGCCTGGGCAGTCATTAATTTGATTGTCCAATATTTCCCTTATGAGATAATGCCTCTCATAGCAAATGTGTACAGCGCGAGCTGAAAATGCATTTACAGCACTAAAAAACCAAACTTTTATAACAGCTAAACCAAACGTTTCCAATGTAAATTTCCACCTTTATATAATGTAGAAAGGCATCCTGAAGCCTGGAAAGTCATTAATTTGATTGTCCAGTATTTCCTTCATGAGATATTGCAACACTTAGAAAAAGTGTACAGCGCCAGCAGACAATGAATTTTCAGCACTAAAAAAACGAAACTTCATTAACAGCTAAACCAAACGTTTCCAATGTAAATTTCCACATTTATAGAGTGTAAAAAGGCATCCTGAAGCCTGGGAAGTCATTAATTTGATTGTCCAGTATTTCCCTTATGAGATAATGCCTCACATAGCAAATGTGTACAGTGCGAGCTGAAAATGCATTTACAGCACTAAAAAAACAAACTTTTATAACAGCTAAACCAAACGTTTCCAATGTAAATTTCCACCTTTATATAGTGTAGAAAGGCATCCTGAAGCCTGGAAAGTCATTAATTTGATTGTCCAGTATTTCCTTCATGAGATATTGCAACACTTAGAAAAAGTGTACAGCGCCAGCAGACAATGAATTTTCAGCACTAAATAAACGAAACTTCATTAACAGCTAAAGTAAACGTTTCCAATGTAAATTTCCACCTTTATATAGTGTAAAAAGACATCCTGAAGCCTGGGCAGTCATTAATTTGATTGTCCAATATTTCCCTTATGAGATAATGCCTCTCATAGCAAATGTGTACAGTGCGAGCTGAAAATGCATTTACAGCACTAAAAAAACAAACTTTTATAACAGCTAAACCAAACGTTTCCAATGTAAATTTCCACCTTTATATAGTGTAAAAAGACATCCTGAAGCCTGGGCAGTCATTAATTTGATTGTCCAATATTTCCCTTATGAGATAATGCCTCTCATAGCAAATGTGTACAGCGCGAGCTGAAAATGCATTTACAGCACTAAAAAAACAAACTTTTATAACAGCTAAACCAAACGTTTCCAATGTAAATTTCCACCTTTATATAGTGTAGAAAGGCATCCTGAAGCCTGGAAAGTCATTAATTTGATTGTCCAGTATTTCCTTCATGAGATATTGCAACACTTAGAAAAAGTGTACAGCGCCAGCAGACAATGAATTTTCAGCACTAAAAAAAACGAAACTTCATTAACAGCTAAACCAAACGTTTCCAATGTAAATTTCCACATTTATAGAGTGTAAAAAGGCATCCTGAAGCCTGGGAAGTCATTAATTTGATTGTCCAGTATTTCCCTTATGAGATAATGCCTCACATAGCAAATGTGTACAGTGCGAGCTGAAAATGCATTTACAGCACTAAAAAAACAAACTTTTATAACAGCTAAACCAAACGTTTCCAATGTAAATTTCCACCTTTATATAGTGTAGAAAGGCATCCTGAAGACTGGAAAGTCATTAATTTGATTGTCCAGTATTTCCTTCATGAGATATTGCAACACTTAGAAAAAGTGTACAGCGCCAGCAGACAATGAATTTTCAGCACTAAATAAACGAAACTTCATTAACAGCTAAAGTAAACGTTTCCAATGTAAATTTCCACCTTTATATAGTGTAAAAGGACATCCTGAAGCCTGGGCAGTCATTAATTTGATTGTCCAATATTTCCCTTATGAGATAATGCCTCTCATAGCAAATGTGTACAGTGCGAGCTGAAAATGCATTTACAGCACTAAAAAAACAAACTTTTATAACAGCTAAACCAAACGTTTCCAATGTAAATTTCCACCTTTATATAGTGTAAAAAGACATCCTGAAGCCTGGGCAGTCATTAATTTGATTGTCCAATATTTCCCTTATGAGATAATGCCTCTCATAGCAAATGTGTACAGCGCGAGCTGAAAATGCATTTACAGCACTAAAAAACCAAACTTTTATAACAGCTAAACCAAACGTTTCCAATGTAAATTTCCACCTTTATATAGTGTAGAAAGGCATCCTGAAGCCTGGAAAGTCATTAATTTGATTGTCCAGTATTTCCTTCATGAGATATTGCAACACTTAGAAAAAGTGTACAGCGCCAGCAGACAATGAATTTTCAGCACTAAAAAAACGAAACTTCATTAACAGCTAAACTAAACGTTTCCAATGTAAATTTCCACCTTTATATAGTGTAAAAAGACATCCTGAAGCCTGGGAAGTCATTAATTTGATTGTCCAGTATTTCCCTTATGAGATAATGCCTCTCATTGCAAATGTGTACAGCGCGAGCTGAAAATGCATTTTCAGCACTAAAAAACCAAACTTTTATAACACCTAAACCAAACGTTTCCAATGTAAATTTCCTCCTTTATATAGTGTAAAAAGACATCCTGAAGCCTGGGCAGTCATTAATTTGATTGTCCAATATTTCCCTTATGAGATAATGCCTCTCATAGCAAATGTGTACAGCGCGAGCTGAAAATGCATTTACAGCACTAAAAAACCAAACTTTTATAACAGCTAAACCAAACGTTTCCAATGTAAATTTCCACCTTTATATAGTGTAGAAAGGCATCCTGAAGCCTGGAAAGTCATTAATTTGATTGTCCAGTATTTCCTTCATGAGATATTGCAACATTTAGAAAAAGTGTACAGCGCCAGCAGACAATGAATTTTCAGCACTAAAAAAACGAAACTTCATTAACAGCTAAACTAAACGTTTCCAATGTAAATTTCCACCTTTATATAGTGTAAAAAGACATCCTGAAGCCCGGGCAGCCATTAATTTGATTGTCCAATATTTCCCTTATGAGATAATGCCTCTCATAGCAAATGTGTACAGCGCGAGCTGAAAATGCATTTACAGCACTAAAAAACCAAACTTTTATAACAGCTAAACCAAACGTTTCCAATGTAAATTTCCACCTTTATATAGTGTAAAAAGACATCCTGAAGCCTGGGCAGTCATTAATTTGATTGTCCAATATTTCCCTTATGAGATAATGCCTCTCATAGCAAATGTGTACAGCGCGAGCTGAAAATGCATTTACAGCACTAAAAAAACAAACTTTTATAACAGCTAAACCAAACGTTTCCAATGTAAATTTCCACCTTTATATAGTGTAGAAAGGCATCCTGAAGCCTGGAAAGTCATTAATTTGATTGTCCAGTATTTCCTTCATGAGATATTGCAACACTTAGAAAAAGTGTACAGCGCCAGCAGACAATGAATTTTCAGCACTAAAAAAACGAAACTTCATTAACAGCTAAACTAAATGTTTCCAATGTAAATTTCCACCTTTATATAGTGTAAAAAGACATCCTGAAGCCTGGGCAGTCATTAATTTGATTGTCCAATATTTCCCTTATGAGATAATGCCTCTCATAGCAAATGTGTACAGCGCGAGCTGAAAATGCATTTACAGCACTAAAAAACCAAACTTTTATAACAGCTAAACCAAACGTTTCCAATGTAAATTTCCACCTTTATATAGTGTAAAAAGGCATCCTGAAGCCTGGAAAGTCTTTAATTTGATTGTCCAGTATTTCCTTCATGAGATATTGCAACACTTAGAAAAAGTGTACAGCGCCAGCAGACAATGAATTTCCAGCACTAAAAAAACGAAACTTCATTAACAGCTAAACTAAACGTTTCCAATGTAAATTTCCACCTTTATATAGTGTAAAAAGACATCCTGAAGCCTGGGCAGTCATTAATTTGATTGTCCAATATTTCCCTTATGAGATAATGCCTCTCATAGCAAATGTGTACAGCGCGAGCTGAAAATGCATTTACAGCACTAAAAAACCAAACTTTTATAACAGCTAAACCAAACGTTTCCAATGTAAATTTCCACCTTTATATAGTGTAGAAAGGCATCCTGAAGCCTGGAAAGTCATTAATTTGATTGTCCAGTATTTCCTTCATGAGATATTGCAACACTTAGAAAAAGTGTACAGCGCCAGCAGACAATGAATTTTCAGCACTAAAAAAACGAAACTTCATTAACAGCTAAACCAAACGTTTCCAATGTAAATTTCCACATTTATAGAGTGTAAAAAGGCATCCTGAAGCCTGGGAAGTCATTAATTTGATTGTCCAGTATTTCCCTTATGAGATAATGCCTCACATAGCAAATGTGTACAGTGCGAGCTGAAAATGCATTTTCAGCACTAAAAAACCAAACTTTTATAACAGCTAAACCAAACGTTTCCAATGTAAATTTCCACCTTTATATAGTGTAAAAAGACATCCTGAAGCCTGGGCAGTCATTAATTTGATTGTCCAGTATTTCCCTTATGAGATAATGCCTCACATAGCAAATGTGTACAGCGCGAGCTGAAAATGCATTTACAGCACTAAAAAAACAAACTTTTATAACAGCTAAACCAAACGTTTCCAATGTAAATTTCCACATTTATAGAGTGTAAAAATGCATCCTGAAGCCTGGGAAGTCATTAATTTGATTGTCCAGTATTTCCCTTATGAGATAATGCCTCACATAGCAAATGTGTACAGTGCGAGCTGAAAATGCATTTTCAGCACTAAAAAACCAAACTTTTATAACAGCTAAACCAAACGTTTCCAATGTAAATTTCCACCTTTATATAGTGTAAAAAGACATCCTGAAGCCTGGGCAGTCATTAATTTGATTGTCCAATATTTCCCTTATGAGATAATGCCTCTCATAGCAAATGTGTACAGCGCGAGCTGAAAATGCATTTACAGCACTAAAAAACCAAACTTTTATAACAGCTAAACCAAACGTTTCCAATGTAAATTTCCACCTTTATATAGTGTAAAAAGACATCCTGAAGCCTGGGCAGTCATTAATTTGATTGTCCAATATTTCCCTTATGAGATAATGCCTCTCATAGCAAATGTGTACAGCGCGAGCTGAAAATGCATTTACAGCACTAAAAAACCAAACTTTTATAACAGCTAAACCAAACGTTTCCAATGTAAATTTCCACCTTTATATAGTGTAAAAAGGCATCCTGAAGCCTGGAAAGTCTTTAATTTGATTGTCCAGTATTTCCTTCATGAGATATTGCAACACTTAGAAAAAGTGTACAGCGCCAGCAGACAATGAATTTCCAGCACTAAAAAAACGAAACTTCATTAACAGCTAAACTAAACGTTTCCAATGTAAATTTCCACCTTTATATAGTGTAAAAAGACATCCTGAAGCCTGGGCAGTCATTAATTTGATTGTCCAATATTTCCCTTATGAGATAATGCCTCTCATAGCAAATGTGTACAGCGCGAGCTGAAAATGCATTTACAGCACTAAAAAACCAAACTTTTATAACAGCTAAACCAAACGTTTCCAATGTAAATTTCCACCTTTATATAGTGTAGAAAGGCATCCTGAAGCCTGGAAAGTCATTAATTTGATTGTCCAGTATTTCCTTCATGAGATATTGCAACACTTAGAAAAAGTGTACAGCGCCAGCAGACAATGAATTTTCAGCACTAAAAAAACGAAACTTCATTAACAGCTAAACCAAACGTTTCCAATGTAAATTTCCACATTTATAGAGTGTAAAAAGGCATCCTGAAGCCTGGGAAGTCATTAATTTGATTGTCCAGTATTTCCCTTATGAGATAATGCCTCACATAGCAAATGTGTACAGTGCGAGCTGAAAATGCATTTTCAGCACTAAAAAACCAAACTTTTATAACAGCTAAACCAAACGTTTCCAATGTAAATTTCCACCTTTATATAGTGTAAAAAGACATCCTGAAGCCTGGGCAGTCATTAATTTGATTGTCCAGTATTTCCCTTATGAGATAATGCCTCACATAGCAAATGTGTACAGCGCGAGCTGAAAATGCATTTACAGCACTAAAAAAACAAACTTTTATAACAGCTAAACCAAACGTTTCCAATGTAAATTTCCACATTTATAGAGTGTAAAAATGCATCCTGAAGCCTGGGAAGTCATTAATTTGATTGTCCAGTATTTCCCTTATGAGATAATGCCTCACATAGCAAATGTGTACAGTGCGAGCTGAAAATGCATTTTCAGCACTAAAAAACCAAACTTTTATAACAGCTAAACCAAACGTTTCCAATGTAAATTTCCACCTTTATATAGTGTAAAAAGACATCCTGAAGCCTGGGCAGTCATTAATTTGATTGTCCAATATTTCCCTTATGAGATAATGCCTCTCATAGCAAATGTGTACAGCGCGAGCTGAAAATGCATTTACAGCACTAAAAAACCAAACTTTTATAACAGCTAAACCAAACGTTTCCAATGTAAATTTCCACCTTTATATAGTGTAGAAAGGCATCCTGAAGCCTGGAAAGTCATTAATTTGATTGTCCAGTATTTCCTTCATGAGATATTGCAACACTTAGAAAAAGTGTACAGCGCCAGCAGACAATGAATTTCCAGCACTAAAAAAACGAAACTTCATTAACAGCTAAACTAAACGTTTCCAATGTAAATTTCCACCATTATATAGTGTAAAAAGACATCCTGAAGCCTGGGCAGTCATTAATTTGATTGTCCAATATTTCCCTTATGAGATAATGCCTCTCATAGCAAATGTGTACAGCGCGAGCTGAAAATGCATTTACAGCACTAAAAAAACAAACTTTTATAACAGCTAAACCAAACGTTTCCAATGTAAATTTCCACCTTTATATAGTGTAAAAAGACATCCTGAAGCCTGGGCAGTCATTAATTTGATTGTCCAGTATTTCCTTCATGAGATATTGCAACACTTAGAAAAAGTGTACAGCGCCAGCAGACAATGAATTTTCAGCACTAAAAAAACGAAACTTCATTAACAGCTAAACCAAACGTTTCCAATGTAAATTTCCACATTTATAGAGTGTAAAAAGGCATCCTGAAGCCTGGGAAGTCATTAATTTGATTGTCCAGTATTTCCCTTATGATATAATGCCTCACATAGCAAATGTGTACAGCGCGAGCTGAAAATGCATTTACAGCACTAAAAAACCAAACTTTTATAACAGCTAAACCAAACGTTTCCAATGTAAATTTCCACCTTTATATAGTGTAGAAAGGCATCCTGAAGCCTGGAAAGTGATTAATTTGATTGTCCAGTATTTCCTTCATGAGATATTGCAACACTTAGAAAAAGTGTACAGCGCCAGCAGACAATGAATTTTCAGCACTAAAAAACCGAAACTTCATTAACAGCTAAACTAAACGTTTCCAATGTAAATTTCCACCTTTATATAGTGTAAAAAGACATCCTGAAGCCTGGGCAGTCATTAATTTGATTGTCCAATATTTCCCTTATGAGATAATGCCTCTCATAGCAAATGTGTACAGCGCGAGCTGAAAATGCATTTACAGCACTAAAAAAACAAACTTTTATAACAGCTAAACCAAACGTTTCCAATGTAAATTTCCACCTTTATATAGTGTAGAAAGGCATCCTGAAGCCTGGAAAGTCATTAATTTGATTGTCCAGTATTTCCTTCATGAGATATTGCAACACTTAGAAAAAGTGTACAGCGCCAGCAGACAATGAATTTCCAGCACTAAAAAAACGAAACTTCATTAACAGCTAAACTAAACGTTTCCAATGTAAATTTCCACCTTTATATAGTGTAAAAAGACATCCTGAAGCCTGGGCAGTCATTAATTTGATTGTCCAATATTTCCCTTATGAGATAATGTGTCATGACCCGTGTCTGCCACGTCAGTGTTTTTGTTGTTATTTTCTTCCCTCCTTCCTGCCATGTGCCTTCTGTTATTGTTTTCATCACCTCCCTGCCATGTGCCTTTGTTATTGTTTTCGTTCTCACCAGCTACGCACCTGTTCCTAGTCATCATCACGCACCTGTTCCTAGTCATCATCACGCACCTGCTTCCCATCTGCTCCCCTAAGTACCCGGACTATTTAAACCTTCCAGACCGACAACGCAGTGTCGGGTCATTACCCTGTTTGCCTCCTGTTGCCACGTCACCTCGGACTCTCACGACTTGCGCTTCGCTCCCGTTGTTGCACTTGTCTTCGTTCCCTGTCCGCCTGGCTCGTTCCCGTCTCGTGTTTGGTCCTTGTCATCGTCCAGTTAGTCTCGTTCAGTTGCCTGTGTTGTTTCTTTGCCCACGCCCCGTTGTTCGTCCCCACCAAGCTCCACAATAAATCTCCTTAAAGCTTCACCTACCCCTGCTTCCTCGCTTCTTGGGTCCACCTCCTCATCGCCGCAAGGCGACTCATGACAGAATGACCCGACCACGAAAGAAGGACCCAGCGAGGGGCTCGCGGCGGCGTCATGGACACCGCCGCACGGACCCCCCCCACCAACCCGCCGATCAGCTCAGCGCCACGTCTGCCACGCTCCCCGCTTCCCCAGATTACGAGGACTTGTTCGAAAAGACCGCCTACCTTTTGGACTCCCGCCGCGCTGAGCTGGGGGCACGACTGGCCCAGATAGCGGAGCAGGTGGCCTCGATCGCGGAGAAGGGCGCGGCCGCGGTACCACCCCGGGAGGCTATCATGGAGCTGACAGCTCAGATGGCGGAGCTGGAGGTCAAGATGGTGGAGAGCATGAGGCTGGCACAGCTGGCCGACCGACAGCTGGCTGAAAGGGGTCCCGCCTCCACGTCATCTGCCGCAACCCACGTCACCTCCACGCCAGCTGCAGCAACCCACGTCGCCTCCACGCCAGCTGCAGCAACCCACGTCGCCTCCACGTCAGAAGCAGCAACCCACGTCGCCTCCACGTCAGCTGCACCGACCGTGCAGCCTCCGGTGCCTGCCCCTCACCAGCCTGCCGACCAGCCCCGTACCTCGTCTTCGTTTCACGGTAACGCCCTCGACTTCCCTCCCAACCTTCCTCCCCACTGTACCATTGATTCGGATTCCGACGACAATTTTGATCACCAGGCCAATTCACCCAATCACGCTTTAGTTGATAATGATTTAGCAGAAGTTTTTGAGCACTACGCCCCGCACGTTTTTGTCGACTCGGATCACGAGTACGATGCCGACTACATTTACGCCTTGTTAGACGCTCAGCGCACCCCGGACACAGTTAGTACCAGTCACCTTCTTCCCCCCGAACCATTCCTGACACCCTTTTCGTTCGAGTCTTTCAAGACCACCTCCCACTCCACCTCGCGCGCTTCACGTCCAAAATCTCGGAAGTCACGGTCACGTCGCACACCTCGTTCACCATCGGTTTCAGCACCTGCTCACGTTCCCCTGGCACCCCCTAGCTCGCGTTCACCAGCCCCTGTATCCGTGGTCCCTCGTGTTCCCCATTCCCCTGATTCCCTATGGCGGCAGGCTGATAGGGATCAGGGCCCCCGGTTCGGCTGTGCCCGGACCGACTGCTGCATCCGGCCCTCTGTCGCCCCCCCGCCAGCTACTGAACTTTGTCCCGGCTCCTCTCCAGCCGCAGCGTCCCATCCCGGCTCTCTGCCAGCTGCTGAGCCCCGTCTCAGCTCCCCGCTAGCTGCTGAGCCCCGTTCCGGTTCCTCCCCAGCTGCTGAGCCCCTTCCCGGCTCCCCGCCAGCTGCTGAGCCCCTTCCCGGCTCCCCGCCAGCTGCCGAGCCCCGTTCCGGTTCCCCGCCAGCTGCCGCGCCCCGTGCCGGCTCCCCGCCAGCAGATGAGTCCCGTTCCGGCTCCCCGCCAGATGATAAGCCCCGTCCCGGTTCCCCCCGAGCTGCTGGGGCCTGTTCTGGCCTCCCGAGAGCTGCTGACCCCCGCTCCGGCGCCTCGCCAGCGCTTCAAGTTCCTGTTCCGGCGGAGCACGTCCTGCGTCCGCCACAAGTCCCTGTTCCGGCGGAGCACGCCCTGCGTCCGCCACCAGTCCCTGTTCCGGCGGAGCACGCCATGCGTCCGCCACAAGTCACAGTTCTGGCGGAGCACGTCCTGCGTCCGCCACAAGTCCCTGTTCCGGCGGAGCACGTCCTGCGTCCGCCACAAGTCCCTATCCCGGCGGAGCACGCCCTGTGTCCGCCATCAGTCCCTGTTCCTGCGGAGCACGCCATGCGTCCGCCACAAGTCCCTGTTCTGGCGGAGCACGTTCTGTGTCCGCCACAAGTCCCTGTTCTGGCGGAGCACGTCCTGCGTCCGCCACCAGTCCCTGTCCCGGCGGAGCACGCCCTGTGTCCGCCATCAGTCCCTGTCCCGGCGGAGCACGCCCTGTGTCCGCCATCAGTCCCTGTTCCGGCGGAGCACGTCCTGCGTCCGCCCCAAGTCCCTGTTCCGGCGGAGCACGCCATGCCTCCGCCACAAGTCCCTGTTCCGGCGGAGCACGCCATGCGTCCGCCACAAGTCCCTATCCCGGCGGAGCACGTTCTGCGTCCGCCCCCAGTCCCTGTTCCGGCGGAGCAGGCCCCGCGACCGCCACAAGTCCCAGTTCTGGCGGAGCACGCCTTGCGTCCGTCACAAGTCCCTGTCGCGGCGGAGCACGCCCTGCGTCCGCTACCAGTCCCGGTCCCCGCTGCGCCCGGCCCGCCGCGGCTCCAAGTCCCGTTCTCGGCGGCGTCCGATGAACCGCCGTCGCCACTCGCCTCTGGCCCTGCGGTGCCAGATGAACCACCGCCACTTCTCGCCTCCGTGTCGGCGGCGTCCGACGATCCACTACCGCTCCAGATTCCTGCCTCAGCGGTGGACGATGACCAGCCGCCGCCTGCCGCCCTTGCCTCGGCGGCATCCGACGAACCGCCGCCGCTCCACGTTCCTGTCTCAGCGGGGTTGGAGGACCAGCCGCCGTGCCACGTTCCGGTCTCGGCGGGGTTCGAGGACCAGCCGCCACTCCACGTTCCTGTCTCGGCGGGGTTCGAGGACCAGCCGCCGCTCCACGTTCCTGTCTCGGCGGGGTTCGAGGACCAGCCGCCGCTCCACGTTCCTGTCTCGGCGGGGTTCGAGGACCAGCCGCCGCTCCACGTTCCTGTCTCGGCGGGGTTCGAGGACCAGCCGCCGCTCCACGTTCCTGTCCCGCGGGCACTCGACGATCATCCGCCGCTCCAAGTTCCCGTCCCGCCGGCGTTCGACGACCAGCCACAGCTCCACGTTCCTGCTTCGGCGGGGCTCGACGACCTGCCGCCGCTCCACGTTCCTGTCTCGGCGGGGTTCGACGACCAGCCGCCGCTCCACGTTCCTGACTCGGCGGGGCTGGACGACCAGCCGCCGCTCCACGTTCCGGTCTCGGGTGCGCCCGGACGTCCGCCTGAGTGTTCACGGGTGGACTTGTTGATCGGGCCTCCCGGACGCCCGCCTGAATGGCCCCGTCGGGACTCGCTGGTCTGGCCCCCTGGACATCCGCCAGACTGGCCTAGTTCGCGGGCCTTGGTCCCGCCTCCCGGACGTCCGCCCGAATGGCCCCGTCGGGACTCGCTGGTCTGGCCCCCTGGACATCCGCCAGACCAGCCTAGTTCGCGGGCCTTGGTCCCGCCTCCCGGACGTCCGCCCGAATGGCCCCGTCGGGGCTCGCTGGTCTGGCCCCCTGGACATCCGCCAGACCGGCCTAGTTCGCGGGCCTTGGTCCCACCTACCGGCCCCCTTCCGCCCACCCTCGTTCTTGGACTTGGTTTCATTTTTGACTGTTTTCGTTTGGGACGTCTGGAAGCCGTCCCTTGAGGGGGGGGTACTGTCATGACCCGTGTCTGCCACGTCAGTGTTTTTGTTGTTATTTTCTTCCCTCCTTCCTGCCATGTGCCTTCTGTTATTGTTTTCATCACCTCCCTGCCATGTGCCTTTGTTATTGTTTTCGTTCTCACCAGCTACGCACCTGTTCCTAGTCATCATCACGCACCTGTTCCTAGTCATCATCACGCACCTGCTTCCCATCTGCTCCCCTAAGTACCCGGACTATTTAAACCTTCCAGACCGACAACGCAGTGTCGGGTCATTACCCTGTTTGCCTCCTGTTGCCACGTCACCTCGGACTCTCACGACTTGCGCTTCGCTCCCGTTGTTGCACTTGTCTTCGTTCCCTGTCCGCCTGGCTCGTTCCCGTCTCGTGTTTGGTCCTTGTCATCGTCCAGTTAGTCTCGTTCAGTTGCCTGTGTTGTTTCTTTGCCCACGCCCCGTTGTTCGTCCCCACCAAGCTCCACAATAAATCTCCTTAAAGCTTCACCTACCCCTGCTTCCTCGCTTCTTGGGTCCACCTCCTCATCGCCGCAAGGCGACTCATGACATAATGCCTCTCATAGCAAATGTGTACAGCGCGAGCTGAAAATGCATTTACAGCACTAAAAAAACAAACTTTTATAACAGCTAAACCAAACGTTTCCAATGTAAATTTCCACCTTTATATAGTGTAGAAAGGCATCCTGAAGCCTGGAAAGTCATTAATTTGATTGTCCAGTATTTCCTTCATGAGATATTGCAACACTTAGAAAAAGTGTACAGCGCCAGCAGACAATGAATTTTCAGCACTAAAAAAACGAAACTTCATTAACAGCTAAACCAAACGTTTCCAATGTAAATTTCCACATTTATAGAGTGTAAAAAGGCATCCTGAAGCCTGGGAAGTCATTAATTTGATTGTCCAGTATTTCCCTTATGAGATAATGCCTCACATAGCAAATGTGTACAGTGCGAGCTGAAAATGCATTTTCAGCACTAAAAAACCAAACTTTTATAACAGCTAAACCAAACGTTTCCAATGTAAATTTCCACCTTTATATAGTGTAAAAAGACATCCTGAAGCCTGGGCAGTCATTAATTTGATTGTCCAGTATTTCCCTTATGAGATAATGCCTCACATAGCAAATGTGTACAGCGCGAGCTGAAAATGCATTTACAGCACTAAAAAAACAAACTTTTATAACAGCTAAACCAAACGTTTCCAATGTAAATTTCCACATTTATAGAGTGTAAAAATGCATCCTGAAGCCTGGGAAGTAATTAATTTGATTGTCCAGTATTTCCCTTATGAGATAATGCCTCACATAGCAAATGTGTACAGTGCGAGCTGAAAATGCATTTTCAGCACTAAAAAACCAAACTTTTATAACAGCTAAACCAAACGTTTCCAATGTAAATTTCCACCTTTATATAGTGTAAAAAGACATCCTGAAGCCTGGGCAGTCATTAATTTGATTGTCCAATATTTCCCTTATGAGATAATGCCTCTCATAGCAAATGTGTACAGCGCGAGCTGAAAATGCATTTACAGCACTAAAAAACCAAACTTTTATAACAGCTAAACCAAACGTTTCCAATGTAAATTTCCACCTTTATATAGTGTAGAAAGGCATCCTGAAGCCTGGAAAGTCATTAATTTGATTGTCCAGTATTTCCTTCATGAGATATTGCAACACTTAGAAAAAGTGTACAGCGCCAGTAGACAATGAATTTTCAGCACTAAAAAAACGATACTTCATTAACAGCTAAACTAAACGTTTCCAATGTAAATTTCCACCTTTATATAGTGTAAAAAGACATCCTGAAGCCTGGGCAGTCATTAATATGATTGTCCAATATTTCCCTTATGAGATAATGCCTCTCATAGCAAATGTGTACAGCGCGAGCTGAAAATGCATTTACAGCACTAAAAAACCAAACTTTTATAACAGCTAAACCAAACATTTCCAATGTAAATTTCCACCTTTATATAGTGTAGAAAGGCATCCTGGAGCCTGGAAAGTCATTAATTTGATTGTCCAGTATTTCCTTCATGAGATATTGCAACACTTAGAAAAAGTGTACAGCGCCAGCAGACAATGAATTTTCAGCACTAAAAAAACCAAACTTTTATAACAGCTAAACCAAACGTTTCCAATGTAAATTTCCACCTTTATATAGTGTAAAAAGGCATCCTGAAGCCTGGGAAGTCATTAATTTGATTGTCCAGTATTTCCCTTATGAGATAATGCCTCACATAGCAAATGTGTACAGTGCGAGCTGAAAATGCATTTTCAGCACTAAAAAAACAAACTTATATAACACCTAAACCAAACGTTTCCAATGTAAATTTCCACCTTTATATAGTGTAAAAAGACATCCTGAAGCCTGGGCAGTCATTAATTTGATTGTCCAATATTTCCCTTATGAGATAATGCCTCTCATAGCAAATGTGTACAGCGCGAGCTGAAAATGCATTTACAGCACTAAAAAACCAAACTTTTATAACAGCTAAACCAAACGTTTCCAATGTAAATTTCCACCTTTATATAGTGTAAAAAGACATCCTGAAGCCTGGGCAGTCATTAATTTGATTGTCCAATATTTCCCTTATGAGATAATGCCTCTCATAGCAAATGTGTACAGCGCGAGCTGAAAATGCATTTTCAGCACTAAAAAACCAAACTTTTATAACAGCTAAACCAAACGTTTCAAATGTAAATTTCCACCTTTATATAGTGTAAAAAGACATCCTGAAGCCTGGGCAGTCATTAATTTGATTGTCCAATATTTCCCTTATGAGATAATGCCTCTCATAGCAAATGTGTACAGTGCGAGCTGAAAATGCATTTACAGCACTAAAAAAACAAACTTTTATAACAGCTAAACCAAACGTTTCCAATGTAAATTTCCACCTTTATATAGTGTAAAAAGACATCCTGAAGCCTGTGCAGTCATTAATTTGATTGTCCAATATTTCCCTTATGAGATAATGCCTCTCATAGCAAATGTGTACAGTGCGAGCTGAAAATGCATTTACAGCACTAAAAAAACAAACTTTTATAACAGCTAAACCAAACGTTTCCAATGTAAATTTCCACCTTTATATAGTGTAAAAAGACATCCTGAAGCCTGGGCAGTCATTAATTTGATTGTCCAATATTTCCCTTATGAGATAATGCCTCTCATAGCAAATGTGTACAGCGCGAGCTGAAAATGCATTTACAGCACTAAAAAACCAAACTTTTATAACAGCTAAACCAAACGTTTCCAATGTAAATTTCCACCTTTATATAGTGTAGAAAGGCATCCTGAAGCCTGGAAAGTCATTAATTTGATTGTCCAGTATTTCCTTCATGAGATATTGCAACACTTAGAAAAAGTGTACAGCGCCAGCAGACAATGAATTTTCAGCACTAAAAAAACGAAACTTCATTAACAGCTAAACCAAACGTTTCCAATGTAAATTTCCACATTTATAGAGTGTAAAAAGGCATCCTGAAGCCTGGGAAGTCATTAATTTGATTGTCCAGTATTTCCCTTATGAGATAATGCCTCACATAGCAAATGTGTACAGTGCGAGCTGAAAATGCATTTACAGCACTAAAAAACCAAACTTTTATAACAGCTAAACCAAACGTTTCCAATGTAAATTTCCACCTTTATATAGTGTAGAAAGGCATCCTGAAGCCTGGAAAGTCATTAATTTGATTGTCCAGTATTTCCCTTATGAGATAATGCCTCACATAGCAAATGTGTACAGTGCGAGCTGAAAATGCATTTTCAGCACTAAAAAAACAAACTTATATAACACCTAAACCAAACGTTTCCAATGTAAATTTCCACCTTTATATAGTGTAAAAAGACATCCTGAAGCCTGGGCAGTCATTAATTTGATTGTCCAATATTTCCCTTATGAGATAATGCCTCTCATAGCAAATGTGTACAGCGCGAGCTGAAAATGCATTTACAGCACTAAAAAACCAAACTTTTATAACAGCTAAACCAAACGTTTCCAATGTAAATTTCCACCTTTATATAGTGTAAAAAGACATCCTGAAGCCTGGGCAGTCATTAATTTGATTGTCCAATATTTCCCTTATGAGATAATGCCTCTCATAGCAAATGTGTACAGCGCGAGCTGAAAATGCATTTACAGCACTAAAAAACCAAACTTTTATAACAGCTAAACCAAACGTTTCCAATGTAAATTTCCACCTTTATATAGTGTAAAAAGGCATCCTGAAGCCTGGAAAGTCTTTAATTTGATTGTCCAGTATTTCCTTCATGAGATATTGCAACACTTAGAAAAAGTGTACAGCGCCAGCAGACAATGAATTTCCAGCACTAAAAAAACGAAACTTCATTAACAGCTAAACTAAACGTTTCCAATGTAAATTTCCACCTTTATATAGTGTAAAAAGACATCCTGAAGCCTGGGCAGTCATTAATTTGATTGTCCAATATTTCCCTTATGAGATAATGCCTCTCATAGCAAATGTGTACAGCGCGAGCTGAAAATGCATTTACAGCACTAAAAAACCAAACTTTTATAACAGCTAAACCAAACGTTTCCAATGTAAATTTCCACCTTTATATAGTGTAGAAAGGCATCCTGAAGCCTGGAAAGTCATTAATTTGATTGTCCAGTATTTCCTTCATGAGATATTGCAACACTTAGAAAAAGTGTACAGCGCCAGCAGACAATGAATTTTCAGCACTAAAAAAACGAAACTTCATTAACAGCTAAACCAAACGTTTCCAATGTAAATTTCCACATTTATAGAGTGTAAAAAGGCATCCTGAAGCCTGGGAAGTCATTAATTTGATTGTCCAGTATTTCCCTTATGAGATAATGCCTCACATAGCAAATGTGTACAGTGCGAGCTGAAAATGCATTTTCAGCACTAAAAAACCAAACTTTTATAACAGCTAAACCAAACGTTTCCAATGTAAATTTCCACCTTTATATAGTGTAAAAAGACATCCTGAAGCCTGGGCAGTCATTAATTTGATTGTCCAGTATTTCCCTTATGAGATAATGCCTCACATAGCAAATGTGTACAGCGCGAGCTGAAAATGCATTTACAGCACTAAAAAAACAAACTTTTATAACAGCTAAACCAAACGTTTCCAATGTAAATTTCCACATTTATAGAGTGTAAAAATGCATCCTGAAGCCTGGGAAGTCATTAATTTGATTGTCCAGTATTTCCCTTATGAGATAATGCCTCACATAGCAAATGTGTACAGTGCGAGCTGAAAATGCATTTTCAGCACTAAAAAACCAAACTTTTATAACAGCTAAACCAAACGTTTCCAATGTAAATTTCCACCTTTATATAGTGTAAAAAGACATCCTGAAGCCTGGGCAGTCATTAATTTGATTGTCCAATATTTCCCTTATGAGATAATGCCTCTCATAGCAAATGTGTACAGCGCGAGCTGAAAATGCATTTACAGCACTAAAAAACCAAACTTTTATAACAGCTAAACCAAACGTTTCCAATGTAAATTTCCACCTTTATATAGTGTAGAAAGGCATCCTGAAGCCTGGAAAGTCATTAATTTGATTGTCCAGTATTTCCTTCATGAGATATTGCAACACTTAGAAAAAGTGTACAGCGCCAGCAGACAATGAATTTCCAGCACTAAAAAAACGAAACTTCATTAACAGCTAAACTAAACGTTTCCAATGTAAATTTCCACCATTATATAGTGTAAAAAGACATCCTGAAGCCTGGGCAGTCATTAATTTGATTGTCCAATATTTCCCTTATGAGATAATGCCTCTCATAGCAAATGTGTACAGCGCGAGCTGAAAATGCATTTACAGCACTAAAAAAACAAACTTTTATAACAGCTAAACCAAACGTTTCCAATGTAAATTTCCACCTTTATATAGTGTAAAAAGACATCCTGAAGCCTGGGCAGTCATTAATTTGATTGTCCAATATTTCCCTTATGAGATAATGCCTCTCATAGCAAATGTGTACAGCGCGAGCTGAAAATGCATTTACAGCATAAAAAACCAAACTTTTATAACAGCTAAACCAAACGTTTCCAATGTAAATTTCCACCTTTATATAGTGTAGAAAGGCATCCTGAAGCCTGGAAAGTCATTAATTTGATTGTCCAGTATTTCCTTCATGAGATATTGCAACACTTAGAAAAAGTGTACAGCGCCAGCAGACAATGAATTTTCAGCACTAAAAAAACGAAACTTCATTAACAGCTAAACCAAACGTTTCCAATGTAAATTTCCACATTTATAGAGTGTAAAAAGGCATCCTGAAGCCTGGGAAGTCATTAATTTGATTGTCCAGTATTTCCCTTATGATATAATGCCTCACATAGCAAATGTGTACAGCGCGAGCTGAAAATGCATTTACAGCACTAAAAAACCAAACTTTTATAACAGCTAAACCAAACGTTTCCAATGTAAATTTCCACCTTTATATAGTGTAGAAAGGCATCCTGAAGCCTGGAAAGTGATTAATTTGATTGTCCAGTATTTCCTTCATGAGATATTGCAACACTTAGAAAAAGTGTACAGCGCCAGCAGACAATGAATTTTCAGCACTAAAAAACCGAAACTTCATTAACAGCTAAACTAAACGTTTCCAATGTAAATTTCCACCTTTATATAGTGTAAAAAGACATCCTGAAGCCTGGGCAGTCATTAATTTGATTGTCCAATATTTCCCTTATGAGATAATGCCTCTCATAGCAAATGTGTACAGCGCGAGCTGAAAATGCATTTACAGCACTAAAAAAACAAACTTTTATAACAGCTAAACCAAACGTTTCCAATGTAAATTTCCACCTTTATATAGTGTAGAAAGGCATCCTGAAGCCTGGAAAGTCATTAATTTGATTGTCCAGTATTTCCTTCATGAGATATTGCAACACTTAGAAAAAGTGTACAGCGCCAGCAGACAATGAATTTCCAGCACTAAAAAAACGAAACTTCATTAACAGCTAAACTAAACGTTTCCAATGTAAATTTCCTCCTTTATATAGTGTAAAAAGACATCCTGAAGCCTGGGCAGTCATTAATTTGATTGTCCAATATTTCCCTTATGAGATAATGCCTCTCATAGCAAATGTGTACAGCGCGAGCTGAAAATGCATTTACAGCACTAAAAAAACAAACTTTTATAACAGCTAAACCAAACGTTTCCAATGTAAATTTCCACCTTTATATAGTGTAGAAAGGCATCCTGAAGCCTGGAAAGTCATTAATTTGATTGTCCAGTATTTCCTTCATGAGATATTGCAACACTTAGAAAAAGTGTACAGCGCCAGCAGACAATGAATTTTCAGCACTAAAAAAACGAAACTTCATTAACAGCTAAACCAAACGTTTCCAATGTAAATTTCCACATTTATAGAGTGTAAAAAGGCATCCTGAAGCCTGGGAAGTCATTAATTTGATTGTCCAGTATTTCCCTTATGAGATAATGCCTCACATAGCAAATGTGTACAGTGCGAGCTGAAAATGCATTTTCAGCACTAAAAAACCAAACTTTTATAACAGCTAAACCAAACGTTTCCAATGTAAATTTCCACCTTTATATAGTGTAAAAAGACATCCTGAAGCCTGGGCAGTCATTAATTTGATTGTCCAGTATTTCCCTTATGAGATAATGCCTCACATAGCAAATGTGTACAGCGCGAGCTGAAAATGCATTTACAGCACTAAAAAAACAAACTTTTATAACAGCTAAACCAAACGTTTCCAATGTAAATTTCCACATTTATAGAGTGTAAAAATGCATCCTGAAGCCTGGGAAGTCATTAATTTGATTGTCCAGTATTTCCCTTATGAGATAATGCCTCACATAGCAAATGTGTACAGTGCGAGCTGAAAATGCATTTTCAGCACTAAAAAACCAAACTTTTATAACAGCTAAACCAAACGTTTCCAATGTAAATTTCCACCTTTATATAGTGTAAAAAGACATCCTGAAGCCTGGGCAGTCATTAATTTGATTGTCCAATATTTCCCTTATGAGATAATGCCTCTCATAGCAAATGTGTACAGCGCGAGCTGAAAATGCATTTACAGCACTAAAAAACCAAACTTTTATAACAGCTAAACCAAACGTTTCCAATGTAAATTTCCACCTTTATATAGTGTAGAAAGGCATCCTGAAGCCTGGAAAGTCATTAATTTGATTGTCCAGTATTTCCTTCATGAGATATTGCAACACTTAGAAAAAGTGTACAGCGCCAGTAGACAATGAATTTTCAGCACTAAAAAAACGATACTTCATTAACAGCTAAACTAAACGTTTCCAATGTAAATTTCCACCTTTATATAGTGTAAAAAGACATCCTGAAGCCTGGGCAGTCATTAATATGATTGTCCAATATTTCCCTTATGAGATAATGCCTCTCATAGCAAATGTGTACAGCGCGAGCTGAAAATGCATTTACAGCACTAAAAAACCAAACTTTTATAACAGCTAAACCAAACATTTCCAATGTAAATTTCCACCTTTATATAGTGTAGAAAGGCATCCTGGAGCCTGGAAAGTCATTAATTTGATTGTCCAGTATTTCCTTCATGAGATATTGCAACACTTAGAAAAAGTGTACAGCGCCAGCAGACAATGAATTTTCAGCACTAAAAAAACCAAACTTTTATAACAGCTAAACCAAACGTTTCCAATGTAAATTTCCACCTTTATATAGTGTAAAAAGGCATCCTGAAGCCTGGGAAGTCATTAATTTGATTGTCCAGTATTTCCCTTATGAGATAATGCCTCACATAGCAAATGTGTACAGTGCGAGCTGAAAATGCATTTTCAGCACTAAAAAAACAAACTTATATAACACCTAAACCAAACGTTTCCAATGTAAATTTCCACCTTTATATAGTGTAAAAAGACATCCTGAAGCCTGGGCAGTCATTAATTTGATTGTCCAATATTTCCCTTATGAGATAATGCCTCTCATAGCAAATGTGTACAGCGCGAGCTGAAAATGCATTTACAGCACTAAAAAACCAAACTTTTATAACAGCTAAACCAAACGTTTCCAATGTAAATTTCCACCTTTATATAGTGTAAAAAGACATCCTGAAGCCTGGGCAGTCATTAATTTGATTGTCCAATATTTCCCTTATGAGATAATGCCTCTCATAGCAAATGTGTACAGCGCGAGCTGAAAATGCATTTTCAGCACTAAAAAACCAAACTTTTATAACAGCTAAACCAAACGTTTCAAATGTAAATTTCCACCTTTATATAGTGTAAAAAGACATCCTGAAGCCTGGGCAGTCATTAATTTGATTGTCCAATATTTCCCTTATGAGATAATGCCTCTCATAGCAAATGTGTACAGTGCGAGCTGAAAATGCATTTACAGCACTAAAAAAACAAACTTTTATAACAGCTAAACCAAACGTTTCCAATGTAAATTTCCACCTTTATATAGTGTAAAAAGACATCCTGAAGCCTGTGCAGTCATTAATTTGATTGTCCAATATTTCCCTTATGAGATAATGCCTCTCATAGCAAATGTGTACAGTGCGAGCTGAAAATGCATTTACAGCACTAAAAAAACAAACTTTTATAACAGCTAAACCAAACGTTTCCAATGTAAATTTCCACCTTTATATAGTGTAAAAAGACATCCTGAAGCCTGGGCAGTCATTAATTTGATTGTCCAATATTTCCCTTATGAGATAATGCCTCTCATAGCAAATGTGTACAGCGCGAGCTGAAAATGCATTTACAGCACTAAAAAACCAAACTTTTATAACAGCTAAACCAAACGTTTCCAATGTAAATTTCCACCTTTATATAGTGTAGAAAGGCATCCTGAAGCCTGGAAAGTCATTAATTTGATTGTCCAGTATTTCCTTCATGAGATATTGCAACACTTAGAAAAAGTGTACAGCGCCAGCAGACATTGAATTTTTCATCACTAAAAAAACGAAACTTCATTAACAGCTAAACCAAACGTTTCCAATGTAAATTTCCACATTTATAGAGTGTAAAAAGGCATCCTGAAGCCTGGGAAGTCATTAATTTGATTGTCCAGTATTTCCCTTATGAGATAATGCCTCACATAGCAAATGTGTACAGTGCGAGCTGAAAATGCATTTACAGCACTAAAAAACCAAACTTTTATAACAGCTAAACCAAACGTTTCCAATGTAAATTTCCACCTTTATATAGTGTAGAAAGGCATCCTGAAGCCTGGAAAGTCATTAATTTGATTGTCCAGTATTTCCCTTATGAGATAATGCCTCACATAGCAAATGTGTACAGTGCGAGCTGAAAATGCATTTTCAGCACTAAAAAAACAAACTTATATAACACCTAAACCAAACGTTTCCAATGTAAATTTCCACCTTTATATAGTGTAAAAAGACATCCTGAAGCCTGGGCAGTCATTAATTTGATTGTCCAATATTTCCCTTATGAGATAATGCCTCTCATAGCAAATGTGTACAGCGCGAGCTGAAAATGCATTTACAGCACTAAAAAACCAAACTTTTATAACAGCTAAACCAAACGTTTCCAATGTAAATTTCCACCTTTATATAGTGTAGAAAGGCATCCTGAAGCCTGGAAAGTCATTAATTTGATTGTCCAGTATTTCCTTCATGAGATATTGCAACACTTAGAAAAAGTGTACAGCGCCAGTAGACAATGAATTTTCAGCACTAAAAAAACGATACTTCATTAACAGCTAAACTAAACGTTTCCAATGTAAATTTCCACCTTTATATAGTGTAAAAAGACATCCTGAAGCCTGGGCAGTCATTAATATGATTGTCCAATATTTCCCTTATGAGATAATGCCTCTCATAGCAAATGTGTACAGCGCGAGCTGAAAATGCATTTACAGCACTAAAAAACCAAACTTTTATAACAGCTAAACCAAACATTTCCAATGTAAATTTCCACCTTTATATAGTGTAGAAAGGCATCCTGGAGCCTGGAAAGTCATTAATTTGATTGTCCAGTATTTCCTTCATGAGATATTGCAACACTTAGAAAAAGTGTACAGCGCCAGCAGACAATGAATTTTCAGCACTAAAAAAACCAAACTTTTATAACAGCTAAACCAAACGTTTCCAATGTAAATTTCCACCTTTATATAGTGTAAAAAGGCATCCTGAAGCCTGGGAAGTCATTAATTTGATTGTCCAGTATTTCCCTTATGAGATAATGCCTCACATAGCAAATGTGTACAGTGCGAGCTGAAAATGCATTTTCAGCACTAAAAAAACAAACTTATATAACACCTAAACCAAACGTTTCCAATGTAAATTTCCACCTTTATATAGTGTAAAAAGACATCCTGAAGCCTGGGCAGTCATTAATTTGATTGTCCAATATTTCCCTTATGAGATAATGCCTCTCATAGCAAATGTGTACAGCGCGAGCTGAAAATGCATTTACAGCACTAAAAAACCAAACTTTTATAACAGCTAAACCAAACGTTTCCAATGTAAATTTCCACCTTTATATAGTGTAAAAAGACATCCTGAAGCCTGGGCAGTCATTAATTTGATTGTCCAATATTTCCCTTATGAGATAATGCCTCTCATAGCAAATGTGTACAGCGCGAGCTGAAAATGCATTTTCAGCACTAAAAAACCAAACTTTTATAACAGCTAAACCAAACGTTTCAAATGTAAATTTCCACCTTTATATAGTGTAAAAAGACATCCTGAAGCCTGGGCAGTCATTAATTTGATTGTCCAATATTTCCCTTATGAGATAATGCCTCTCATAGCAAATGTGTACAGTGCGAGCTGAAAATGCATTTACAGCACTAAAAAAACAAACTTTTATAACAGCTAAACCAAACGTTTCCAATGTAAATTTCCACCTTTATATAGTGTAAAAAGACATCCTGAAGCCTGTGCAGTCATTAATTTGATTGTCCAATATTTCCCTTATGAGATAATGCCTCTCATAGCAAATGTGTACAGTGCGAGCTGAAAATGCATTTACAGCACTAAAAAAACAAACTTTTATAACAGCTAAACCAAACGTTTCCAATGTAAATTTCCACCTTTATATAGTGTAAAAAGACATCCTGAAGCCTGGGCAGTCATTAATTTGATTGTCCAATATTTCCCTTATGAGATAATGCCTCTCATAGCAAATGTGTACAGCGCGAGCTGAAAATGCATTTACAGCACTAAAAAACCAAACTTTTATAACAGCTAAACCAAACGTTTCCAATGTAAATTTCCACCTTTATATAGTGTAGAAAGGCATCCTGAAGCCTGGAAAGTCATTAATTTGATTGTCCAGTATTTCCTTCATGAGATATTGCAACACTTAGAAAAAGTGTACAGCGCCAGCAGACAATGAATTTTCAGCACTAAAAAAACGAAACTTCATTAACAGCTAAACCAAACGTTTCCAATGTAAATTTCCACATTTATAGAGTGTAAAAAGGCATCCTGAAGCCTGGGAAGTCATTAATTTGATTGTCCAGTATTTCCCTTATGAGATAATGCCTCACATAGCAAATGTGTACAGTGCGAGCTGAAAATGCATTTACAGCACTAAAAAACCAAACTTTTATAACAGCTAAACCAAACGTTTCCAATGTAAATTTCCACCTTTATATAGTGTAGAAAGGCATCCTGAAGCCTGGAAAGTCATTAATTTGATTGTCCAGTATTTCCCTTATGAGATAATGCCTCACATAGCAAATGTGTACAGTGCGAGCTGAAAATGCATTTTCAGCACTAAAAAAACAAACTTATATAACACCTAAACCAAACGTTTCCAATGTAAATTTCCACCTTTATATAGTGTAAAAAGACATCCTGAAGCCTGGGCAGTCATTAATTTGATTGTCCAATATTTCCCTTATGAGATAATGCCTCTCATAGCAAATGTGTACAGCGCGAGCTGAAAATGCATTTACAGCACTAAAAAACCAAACTTTTATAACAGCTAAACCAAACGTTTCCAATGTAAATTTCCACCTTTATATAGTGTAAAAAGACATCCTGAAGCCTGGGCAGTCATTAATTTGATTGTCCAATATTTCCCTTATGAGATAATGCCTCTCATAGCAAATGTGTACAGCGCGAGCTGAAAATGCATTTACAGCACTAAAAAACCAAACTTTTATAACAGCTAAACCAAACGTTTCCAATGTAAATTTCCACCTTTATATAGTGTAAAAAGGCATCCTGAAGCCTGGAAAGTCTTTAATTTGATTGTCCAGTATTTCCTTCATGAGATATTGCAACACTTAGAAAAAGTGTACAGCGCCAGCAGACAATGAATTTCCAGCACTAAAAAAACGAAACTTCATTAACAGCTAAACTAAACGTTTCCAATGTAAATTTCCACCTTTATATAGTGTAAAAAGACATCCTGAAGCCTGGGCAGTCATTAATTTGATTGTCCAATATTTCCCTTATGAGATAATGCCTCTCATAGCAAATGTGTACAGCGCGAGCTGAAAATGCATTTACAGCACTAAAAAACCAAACTTTTATAACAGCTAAACCAAACGTTTCCAATGTAAATTTCCACCTTTATATAGTGTAGAAAGGCATCCTGAAGCCTGGAAAGTCATTAATTTGATTGTCCAGTATTTCCTTCATGAGATATTGCAACACTTAGAAAAAGTGTACAGCGCCAGCAGACAATGAATTTTCAGCACTAAAAAAACGAAACTTCATTAACAGCTAAACCAAACGTTTCCAATGTAAATTTCCACATTTATAGAGTGTAAAAAGGCATCCTGAAGCCTGGGAAGTCATTAATTTGATTGTCCAGTATTTCCCTTATGAGATAATGCCTCACATAGCAAATGTGTACAGTGCGAGCTGAAAATGCATTTTCAGCACTAAAAAACCAAACTTTTATAACAGCTAAACCAAACGTTTCCAATGTAAATTTCCACCTTTATATAGTGTAAAAAGACATCCTGAAGCCTGGGCAGTCATTAATTTGATTGTCCAGTATTTCCCTTATGAGATAATGCCTCACATAGCAAATGTGTACAGCGCGAGCTGAAAATGCATTTACAGCACTAAAAAAACAAACTTTTATAACAGCTAAACCAAACGTTTCCAATGTAAATTTCCACATTTATAGAGTGTAAAAATGCATCCTGAAGCCTGGGAAGTCATTAATTTGATTGTCCAGTATTTCCCTTATGAGATAATGCCTCACATAGCAAATGTGTACAGTGCGAGCTGAAAATGCATTTTCAGCACTAAAAAACCAAACTTTTATAACAGCTAAACCAAACGTTTCCAATGTAAATTTCCACCTTTATATAGTGTAAAAAGACATCCTGAAGCCTGGGCAGTCATTAATTTGATTGTCCAATATTTCCCTTATGAGATAATGCCTCTCATAGCAAATGTGTACAGCGCGAGCTGAAAATGCATTTACAGCACTAAAAAACCAAACTTTTATAACAGCTAAACCAAACGTTTCCAATGTAAATTTCCACCTTTATATAGTGTAGAAAGGCATCCTGAAGCCTGGAAAGTCATTAATTTGATTGTCCAGTATTTCCTTCATGAGATATTGCAACACTTAGAAAAAGTGTACAGCGCCAGCAGACAATGAATTTCCAGCACTAAAAAAACGAAACTTCATTAACAGCTAAACTAAACGTTTCCAATGTAAATTTCCACCATTATATAGTGTAAAAAGACATCCTGAAGCCTGGGCAGTCATTAATTTGATTGTCCAATATTTCCCTTATGAGATAATGCCTCTCATAGCAAATGTGTACAGCGCGAGCTGAAAATGCATTTACAGCACTAAAAAAACAAACTTTTATAACAGCTAAACCAAACGTTTCCAATGTAAATTTCCACCTTTATATAGTGTAAAAAGACATCCTGAAGCCTGGGCAGTCATTAATTTGATTGTCCAATATTTCCCTTATGAGATAATGCCTCTCATAGCAAATGTGTACAGCGCGAGCTGAAAATGCATTTACAGCATAAAAAACCAAACTTTTATAACAGCTAAACCAAACGTTTCCAATGTAAATTTCCACCTTTATATAGTGTAGAAAGGCATCCTGAAGCCTGGAAAGTCATTAATTTGATTGTCCAGTATTTCCTTCATGAGATATTGCAACACTTAGAAAAAGTGTACAGCGCCAGCAGACAATGAATTTTCAGCACTAAAAAAACGAAACTTCATTAACAGCTAAACCAAACGTTTCCAATGTAAATTTCCACATTTATAGAGTGTAAAAAGGCATCCTGAAGCCTGGGAAGTCATTAATTTGATTGTCCAGTATTTCCCTTATGATATAATGCCTCACATAGCAAATGTGTACAGCGCGAGCTGAAAATGCATTTACAGCACTAAAAAACCAAACTTTTATAACAGCTAAACCAAACGTTTCCAATGTAAATTTCCACCTTTATATAGTGTAGAAAGGCATCCTGAAGCCTGGAAAGTGATTAATTTGATTGTCCAGTATTTCCTTCATGAGATATTGCAACACTTAGAAAAAGTGTACAGCGCCAGCAGACAATGAATTTTCAGCACTAAAAAACCGAAACTTCATTAACAGCTAAACTAAACGTTTCCAATGTAAATTTCCACCTTTATATAGTGTAAAAAGACATCCTGAAGCCTGGGCAGTCATTAATTTGATTGTCCAATATTTCCCTTATGAGATAATGCCTCTCATAGCAAATGTGTACAGCGCGAGCTGAAAATGCATTTACAGCACTAAAAAAACAAACTTTTATAACAGCTAAACCAAACGTTTCCAATGTAAATTTCCACCTTTATATAGTGTAGAAAGGCATCCTGAAGCCTGGAAAGTCATTAATTTGATTGTCCAGTATTTCCTTCATGAGATATTGCAACACTTAGAAAAAGTGTACAGCGCCAGCAGACAATGAATTTCCAGCACTAAAAAAACGAAACTTCATTAACAGCTAAACTAAACGTTTCCAATGTAAATTTCCTCCTTTATATAGTGTAAAAAGACATCCTGAAGCCTGGGCAGTCATTAATTTGATTGTCCAATATTTCCCTTATGAGATAATGCCTCTCATAGCAAATGTGTACAGCGCGAGCTGAAAATGCATTTACAGCACTAAAAAAACAAACTTTTATAACAGCTAAACCAAACGTTTCCAATGTAAATTTCCACCTTTATATAGTGTAGAAAGGCATCCTGAAGCCTGGAAAGTCATTAATTTGATTGTCCAGTATTTCCTTCATGAGATATTGCAACACTTAGAAAAAGTGTACAGCGCCAGCAGACAATGAATTTTCAGCACTAAAAAAACGAAACTTCATTAACAGCTAAACCAAACGTTTCCAATGTAAATTTCCACATTTATAGAGTGTAAAAAGGCATCCTGAAGCCTGGGAAGTCATTAATTTGATTGTCCAGTATTTCCCTTATGAGATAATGCCTCACATAGCAAATGTGTACAGTGCGAGCTGAAAATGCATTTTCAGCACTAAAAAACCAAACTTTTATAACAGCTAAACCAAACGTTTCCAATGTAAATTTCCACCTTTATATAGTGTAAAAAGACATCCTGAAGCCTGGGCAGTCATTAATTTGATTGTCCAGTATTTCCCTTATGAGATAATGCCTCACATAGCAAATGTGTACAGCGCGAGCTGAAAATGCATTTACAGCACTAAAAAAACAAACTTTTATAACAGCTAAACCAAACGTTTCCAATGTAAATTTCCACATTTATAGAGTGTAAAAATGCATCCTGAAGCCTGGGAAGTCATTAATTTGATTGTCCAGTATTTCCCTTATGAGATAATGCCTCACATAGCAAATGTGTACAGTGCGAGCTGAAAATGCATTTTCAGCACTAAAAAACCAAACTTTTATAACAGCTAAACCAAACGTTTCCAATGTAAATTTCCACCTTTATATAGTGTAAAAAGACATCCTGAAGCCTGGGCAGTCATTAATTTGATTGTCCAATATTTCCCTTATGAGATAATGCCTCTCATAGCAAATGTGTACAGCGCGAGCTGAAAATGCATTTACAGCACTAAAAAACCAAACTTTTATAACAGCTAAACCAAACGTTTCCAATGTAAATTTCCACCTTTATATAGTGTAGAAAGGCATCCTGAAGCCTGGAAAGTCATTAATTTGATTGTCCAGTATTTCCTTCATGAGATATTGCAACACTTAGAAAAAGTGTACAGCGCCAGTAGACAATGAATTTTCAGCACTAAAAAAACGATACTTCATTAACAGCTAAACTAAACGTTTCCAATGTAAATTTCCACCTTTATATAGTGTAAAAAGACATCCTGAAGCCTGGGCAGTCATTAATATGATTGTCCAATATTTCCCTTATGAGATAATGCCTCTCATAGCAAATGTGTACAGCGCGAGCTGAAAATGCATTTACAGCACTAAAAAACCAAACTTTTATAACAGCTAAACCAAACATTTCCAATGTAAATTTCCACCTTTATATAGTGTAGAAAGGCATCCTGGAGCCTGGAAAGTCATTAATTTGATTGTCCAGTATTTCCTTCATGAGATATTGCAACACTTAGAAAAAGTGTACAGCGCCAGCAGACAATGAATTTTCAGCACTAAAAAAACCAAACTTTTATAACAGCTAAACCAAACGTTTCCAATGTAAATTTCCACCTTTATATAGTGTAAAAAGGCATCCTGAAGCCTGGGAAGTCATTAATTTGATTGTCCAGTATTTCCCTTATGAGATAATGCCTCACATAGCAAATGTGTACAGTGCGAGCTGAAAATGCATTTTCAGCACTAAAAAAACAAACTTATATAACACCTAAACCAAACGTTTCCAATGTAAATTTCCACCTTTATATAGTGTAAAAAGACATCCTGAAGCCTGGGCAGTCATTAATTTGATTGTCCAATATTTCCCTTATGAGATAATGCCTCTCATAGCAAATGTGTACAGCGCGAGCTGAAAATGCATTTACAGCACTAAAAAACCAAACTTTTATAACAGCTAAACCAAACGTTTCCAATGTAAATTTCCACCTTTATATAGTGTAAAAAGACATCCTGAAGCCTGGGCAGTCATTAATTTGATTGTCCAATATTTCCCTTATGAGATAATGCCTCTCATAGCAAATGTGTACAGCGCGAGCTGAAAATGCATTTTCAGCACTAAAAAACCAAACTTTTATAACAGCTAAACCAAACGTTTCCAATGTAAATTTCCACCTTTATATAGTGTAAAAAGACATCCTGAAGCCTGGGCAGTCATTAATTTGATTGTCCAATATTTCCCTTATGAGATAATGCCTCTCATAGCAAATGTGTACAGCGCGAGCTGAAAATGCATTTACAGCACTAAAAAACCAAACTTTTATAACAGCTAAACCAAACGTTTCCAATGTAAATTTCCACCTTTATATAGTGTAAAAAGGCATCCTGAAGCCTGGAAAGTCTTTAATTTGATTGTCCAGTATTTCCTTCATGAGATATTGCAACACTTAGAAAAAGTGTACAGCGCCAGCAGACAATGAATTTCCAGCACTAAAAAAACGAAACTTCATTAACAGCTAAACCAAACGTTTCCAATGTAAATTTCCACATTTATAGAGTGTAAAAAGGCATCCTGAAGCCTGGGAAGTCATTAATTTGATTGTCCAGTATTTCCCTTATGAGATAATGCCTCACATAGCAAATGTGTACAGTGCGAGCTGAAAATGCATTTTCAGCACTAAAAAACCAAACTTTTATAACAGCTAAACCAAACGTTTCCAATGTAAATTTCCACCTTTATATAGTGTAAAAAGACATCCTGAAGCCTGGGCAGTCATTAATTTGATTGTCCAGTATTTCCCTTATGAGATAATGCCTCACATAGCAAATGTGTACAGCGCGAGCTGAAAATGCATTTACAGCACTAAAAAAACAAACTTTTATAACAGCTAAACCAAACGTTTCCAATGTAAATTTCCACATTTATAGAGTGTAAAAATGCATCCTGAAGCCTGGGAAGTCATTAATTTGATTGTCCAGTATTTCCCTTATGAGATAATGCCTCACATAGCAAATGTGTACAGTGCGAGCTGAAAATGCATTTTCAGCACTAAAAAACCAAACTTTTATAACAGCTAAACCAAACGTTTCCAATGTAAATTTCCACCTTTATATAGTGTAAAAAGACATCCTGAAGCCTGGGCAGTCATTAATTTGATTGTCCAATATTTCCCTTATGAGATAATGCCTCTCATAGCAAATGTGTACAGCGCGAGCTGAAAATGCATTTACAGCACTAAAAAACCAAACTTTTATAACAGCTAAACCAAACGTTTCCAATGTAAATTTCCACCTTTATATAGTGTAGAAAGGCATCCTGAAGCCTGGAAAGTCATTAATTTGATTGTCCAGTATTTCCTTCATGAGATATTGCAACACTTAGAAAAAGTGTACAGCGCCAGCAGACAATGAATTTCCAGCACTAAAAAAACGAAACTTCATTAACAGCTAAACTAAACGTTTCCAATGTAAATTTCCACCATTATATAGTGTAAAAAGACATCCTGAAGCCTGGGCAGTCATTAATTTGATTGTCCAATATTTCCCTTATGAGATAATGCCTCTCATAGCAAATGTGTACAGCGCGAGCTGAAAATGCATTTACAGCACTAAAAAAACAAACTTTTATAACAGCTAAACCAAACGTTTCCAATGTAAATTTCCACCTTTATATAGTGTAAAAAGACATCCTGAAGCCTGGGCAGTCATTAATTTGATTGTCCAATATTTCCCTTATGAGATAATGCCTCTCATAGCAAATGTGTACAGCGCGAGCTGAAAATGCATTTACAGCATAAAAAACCAAACTTTTATAACAGCTAAACCAAACGTTTCCAATGTAAATTTCCACCTTTATATAGTGTAGAAAGGCATCCTGAAGCCTGGAAAGTCATTAATTTGATTGTCCAGTATTTCCTTCATGAGATATTGCAACACTTAGAAAAAGTGTACAGCGCCAGCAGACAATGAATTTTCAGCACTAAAAAAACGAAACTTCATTAACAGCTAAACCAAACGTTTCCAATGTAAATTTCCACATTTATAGAGTGTAAAAAGGCATCCTGAAGCCTGGGAAGTCATTAATTTGATTGTCCAGTATTTCCCTTATGATATAATGCCTCACATAGCAAATGTGTACAGCGCGAGCTGAAAATGCATTTACAGCACTAAAAAACCAAACTTTTATAACAGCTAAACCAAACGTTTCCAATGTAAATTTCCACCTTTATATAGTGTAGAAAGGCATCCTGAAGCCTGGAAAGTGATTAATTTGATTGTCCAGTATTTCCTTCATGAGATATTGCAACACTTAGAAAAAGTGTACAGCGCCAGCAGACAATGAATTTTCAGCACTAAAAAACCGAAACTTCATTAACAGCTAAACTAAACGTTTCCAATGTAAATTTCCACCTTTATATAGTGTAAAAAGACATCCTGAAGCCTGGGCAGTCATTAATTTGATTGTCCAATATTTCCCTTATGAGATAATGCCTCTCATAGCAAATGTGTACAGCGCGAGCTGAAAATGCATTTACAGCACTAAAAAAACAAACTTTTATAACAGCTAAACCAAACGTTTCCAATGTAAATTTCCACCTTTATATAGTGTAGAAAGGCATCCTGAAGCCTGGAAAGTCATTAATTTGATTGTCCAGTATTTCCTTCATGAGATATTGCAACACTTAGAAAAAGTGTACAGCGCCAGCAGACAATGAATTTCCAGCACTAAAAAAACGAAACTTCATTAACAGCTAAACTAAACGTTTCCAATGTAAATTTCCTCCTTTATATAGTGTAAAAAGACATCCTGAAGCCTGGGCAGTCATTAATTTGATTGTCCAATATTTCCCTTATGAGATAATGCCTCTCATAGCAAATGTGTACAGCGCGAGCTGAAAATGCATTTACAGCACTAAAAAAACAAACTTTTATAACAGCTAAACCAAACGTTTCCAATGTAAATTTCCACCTTTATATAGTGTAGAAAGGCATCCTGAAGCCTGGAAAGTCATTAATTTGATTGTCCAGTATTTCCTTCATGAGATATTGCAACACTTAGAAAAAGTGTACAGCGCCAGCAGACAATGAATTTTCAGCACTAAAAAAACGAAACTTCATTAACAGCTAAACCAAACGTTTCCAATGTAAATTTCCACATTTATAGAGTGTAAAAAGGCATCCTGAAGCCTGGGAAGTCATTAATTTGATTGTCCAGTATTTCCCTTATGAGATAATGCCTCACATAGCAAATGTGTACAGTGCGAGCTGAAAATGCATTTTCAGCACTAAAAAACCAAACTTTTATAACAGCTAAACCAAACGTTTCCAATGTAAATTTCCACCTTTATATAGTGTAAAAAGACATCCTGAAGCCTGGGCAGTCATTAATTTGATTGTCCAGTATTTCCCTTATGAGATAATGCCTCACATAGCAAATGTGTACAGCGCGAGCTGAAAATGCATTTACAGCACTAAAAAAACAAACTTTTATAACAGCTAAACCAAACGTTTCCAATGTAAATTTCCACATTTATAGAGTGTAAAAATGCATCCTGAAGCCTGGGAAGTCATTAATTTGATTGTCCAGTATTTCCCTTATGAGATAATGCCTCACATAGCAAATGTGTACAGTGCGAGCTGAAAATGCATTTTCAGCACTAAAAAACCAAACTTTTATAACAGCTAAACCAAACGTTTCCAATGTAAATTTCCACCTTTATATAGTGTAAAAAGACATCCTGAAGCCTGGGCAGTCATTAATTTGATTGTCCAATATTTCCCTTATGAGATAATGCCTCTCATAGCAAATGTGTACAGCGCGAGCTGAAAATGCATTTACAGCACTAAAAAACCAAACTTTTATAACAGCTAAACCAAACGTTTCCAATGTAAATTTCCACCTTTATATAGTGTAGAAAGGCATCCTGAAGCCTGGAAAGTCATTAATTTGATTGTCCAGTATTTCCTTCATGAGATATTGCAACACTTAGAAAAAGTGTACAGCGCCAGTAGACAATGAATTTTCAGCACTAAAAAAACGATACTTCATTAACAGCTAAACTAAACGTTTCCAATGTAAATTTCCACCTTTATATAGTGTAAAAAGACATCCTGAAGCCTGGGCAGTCATTAATATGATTGTCCAATATTTCCCTTATGAGATAATGCCTCTCATAGCAAATGTGTACAGCGCGAGCTGAAAATGCATTTACAGCACTAAAAAACCAAACTTTTATAACAGCTAAACCAAACATTTCCAATGTAAATTTCCACCTTTATATAGTGTAGAAAGGCATCCTGGAGCCTGGAAAGTCATTAATTTGATTGTCCAGTATTTCCTTCATGAGATATTGCAACACTTAGAAAAAGTGTACAGCGCCAGCAGACAATGAATTTTCAGCACTAAAAAAACCAAACTTTTATAACAGCTAAACCAAACGTTTCCAATGTAAATTTCCACCTTTATATAGTGTAAAAAGGCATCCTGAAGCCTGGGAAGTCATTAATTTGATTGTCCAGTATTTCCCTTATGAGATAATGCCTCACATAGCAAATGTGTACAGTGCGAGCTGAAAATGCATTTTCAGCACTAAAAAAACAAACTTATATAACACCTAAACCAAACGTTTCCAATGTAAATTTCCACCTTTATATAGTGTAAAAAGACATCCTGAAGCCTGGGCAGTCATTAATTTGATTGTCCAATATTTCCCTTATGAGATAATGCCTCTCATAGCAAATGTGTACAGCGCGAGCTGAAAATGCATTTACAGCACTAAAAAACCAAACTTTTATAACAGCTAAACCAAACGTTTCCAATGTAAATTTCCACCTTTATATAGTGTAAAAAGACATCCTGAAGCCTGGGCAGTCATTAATTTGATTGTCCAATATTTCCCTTATGAGATAATGCCTCTCATAGCAAATGTGTACAGCGCGAGCTGAAAATGCATTTTCAGCACTAAAAAACCAAACTTTTATAACAGCTAAACCAAACGTTTCCAATGTAAATTTCCACCTTTATATAGTGTAAAAAGACATCCTGAAGCCTGGGCAGTCATTAATTTGATTGTCCAATATTTCCCTTATGAGATAATGCCTCTCATAGCAAATGTGTACAGCGCGAGCTGAAAATGCATTTACAGCACTAAAAAACCAAACTTTTATAACAGCTAAACCAAACGTTTCCAATGTAAATTTCCACCTTTATATAGTGTAAAAAGGCATCCTGAAGCCTGGAAAGTCTTTAATTTGATTGTCCAGTATTTCCTTCATGAGATATTGCAACACTTAGAAAAAGTGTACAGCGCCAGCAGACAATGAATTTCCAGCACTAAAAAAACGAAACTTCATTAACAGCTAAACTAAACGTTTCCAATGTAAATTTCCACCTTTATATAGTGTAAAAAGACATCCTGAAGCCTGGGCAGTCATTAATTTGATTGTCCAATATTTCCCTTATGAGATAATGCCTCTCATAGCAAATGTGTACAGCGCGAGCTGAAAATGCATTTACAGCACTAAAAAACCAAACTTTTATAACAGCTAAACCAAACGTTTCCAATGTAAATTTCCACCTTTATATAGTGTAGAAAGGCATCCTGAAGCCTGGAAAGTCATTAATTTGATTGTCCAGTATTTCCTTCATGAGATATTGCAACACTTAGAAAAAGTGTACAGCGCCAGCAGACAATGAATTTTCAGCACTAAAAAAACGAAACTTCATTAACAGCTAAACCAAACGTTTCCAATGTAAATTTCCACATTTATAGAGTGTAAAAAGGCATCCTGAAGCCTGGGAAGTCATTAATTTGATTGTCCAGTATTTCCCTTATGAGATAATGCCTCACATAGCAAATGTGTACAGTGCGAGCTGAAAATGCATTTTCAGCACTAAAAAACCAAACTTTTATAACAGCTAAACCAAACGTTTCCAATGTAAATTTCCACCTTTATATAGTGTAAAAAGACATCCTGAAGCCTGGGCAGTCATTAATTTGATTGTCCAGTATTTCCCTTATGAGATAATGCCTCACATAGCAAATGTGTACAGCGCGAGCTGAAAATGCATTTACAGCACTAAAAAAACAAACTTTTATAACAGCTAAACCAAACGTTTCCAATGTAAATTTCCACATTTATAGAGTGTAAAAATGCATCCTGAAGCCTGGGAAGTCATTAATTTGATTGTCCAGTATTTCCCTTATGAGATAATGCCTCACATAGCAAATGTGTACAGTGCGAGCTGAAAATGCATTTTCAGCACTAAAAAACCAAACTTTTATAACAGCTAAACCAAACGTTTCCAATGTAAATTTCCACCTTTATATAGTGTAAAAAGACATCCTGAAGCCTGGGCAGTCATTAATTTGATTGTCCAATATTTCCCTTATGAGATAATGCCTCTCATAGCAAATGTGTACAGCGCGAGCTGAAAATGCATTTACAGCACTAAAAAACCAAACTTTTATAACAGCTAAACCAAACGTTTCCAATGTAAATTTCCACCTTTATATAGTGTAGAAAGGCATCCTGAAGCCTGGAAAGTCATTAATTTGATTGTCCAGTATTTCCTTCATGAGATATTGCAACACTTAGAAAAAGTGTACAGCGCCAGCAGACAATGAATTTCCAGCACTAAAAAAACGAAACTTCATTAACAGCTAAACTAAACGTTTCCAATGTAAATTTCCACCATTATATAGTGTAAAAAGACATCCTGAAGCCTGGGCAGTCATTAATTTGATTGTCCAATATTTCCCTTATGAGATAATGCCTCTCATAGCAAATGTGTACAGCGCGAGCTGAAAATGCATTTACAGCACTAAAAAAACAAACTTTTATAACAGCTAAACCAAACGTTTCCAATGTAAATTTCCACCTTTATATAGTGTAAAAAGACATCCTGAAGCCTGGGCAGTCATTAATTTGATTGTCCAATATTTCCCTTATGAGATAATGCCTCTCATAGCAAATGTGTACAGCGCGAGCTGAAAATGCATTTACAGCATAAAAAACCAAACTTTTATAACAGCTAAACCAAACGTTTCCAATGTAAATTTCCACCTTTATATAGTGTAGAAAGGCATCCTGAAGCCTGGAAAGTCATTAATTTGATTGTCCAGTATTTCCTTCATGAGATATTGCAACACTTAGAAAAAGTGTACAGCGCCAGCAGACAATGAATTTTCAGCACTAAAAAAACGAAACTTCATTAACAGCTAAACCAAACGTTTCCAATGTAAATTTCCACATTTATAGAGTGTAAAAAGGCATCCTGAAGCCTGGGAAGTCATTAATTTGATTGTCCAGTATTTCCCTTATGATATAATGCCTCACATAGCAAATGTGTACAGCGCGAGCTGAAAATGCATTTACAGCACTAAAAAACCAAACTTTTATAACAGCTAAACCAAACGTTTCCAATGTAAATTTCCACCTTTATATAGTGTAGAAAGGCATCCTGAAGCCTGGAAAGTGATTAATTTGATTGTCCAGTATTTCCTTCATGAGATATTGCAACACTTAGAAAAAGTGTACAGCGCCAGCAGACAATGAATTTTCAGCACTAAAAAACCGAAACTTCATTAACAGCTAAACTAAACGTTTCCAATGTAAATTTCCACCTTTATATAGTGTAAAAAGACATCCTGAAGCCTGGGCAGTCATTAATTTGATTGTCCAATATTTCCCTTATGAGATAATGCCTCTCATAGCAAATGTGTACAGCGCGAGCTGAAAATGCATTTACAGCACTAAAAAAACAAACTTTTATAACAGCTAAACCAAACGTTTCCAATGTAAATTTCCACCTTTATATAGTGTAGAAAGGCATCCTGAAGCCTGGAAAGTCATTAATTTGATTGTCCAGTATTTCCTTCATGAGATATTGCAACACTTAGAAAAAGTGTACAGCGCCAGCAGACAATGAATTTCCAGCACTAAAAAAACGAAACTTCATTAACAGCTAAACTAAACGTTTCCAATGTAAATTTCCTCCTTTATATAGTGTAAAAAGACATCCTGAAGCCTGGGCAGTCATTAATTTGATTGTCCAATATTTCCCTTATGAGATAATGCCTCTCATAGCAAATGTGTACAGCGCGAGCTGAAAATGCATTTACAGCACTAAAAAAACAAACTTTTATAACAGCTAAACCAAACGTTTCCAATGTAAATTTCCACCTTTATATAGTGTAGAAAGGCATCCTGAAGCCTGGAAAGTCATTAATTTGATTGTCCAGTATTTCCTTCATGAGATATTGCAACACTTAGAAAAAGTGTACAGCGCCAGCAGACAATGAATTTTCAGCACTAAAAAAACGAAACTTCATTAACAGCTAAACCAAACGTTTCCAATGTAAATTTCCACATTTATAGAGTGTAAAAAGGCATCCTGAAGCCTGGGAAGTCATTAATTTGATTGTCCAGTATTTCCCTTATGAGATAATGCCTCACATAGCAAATGTGTACAGTGCGAGCTGAAAATGCATTTTCAGCACTAAAAAACCAAACTTTTATAACAGCTAAACCAAACGTTTCCAATGTAAATTTCCACCTTTATATAGTGTAAAAAGACATCCTGAAGCCTGGGCAGTCATTAATTTGATTGTCCAGTATTTCCCTTATGAGATAATGCCTCACATAGCAAATGTGTACAGCGCGAGCTGAAAATGCATTTACAGCACTAAAAAAACAAACTTTTATAACAGCTAAACCAAACGTTTCCAATGTAAATTTCCACATTTATAGAGTGTAAAAATGCATCCTGAAGCCTGGGAAGTCATTAATTTGATTGTCCAGTATTTCCCTTATGAGATAATGCCTCACATAGCAAATGTGTACAGTGCGAGCTGAAAATGCATTTTCAGCACTAAAAAACCAAACTTTTATAACAGCTAAACCAAACGTTTCCAATGTAAATTTCCACCTTTATATAGTGTAAAAAGACATCCTGAAGCCTGGGCAGTCATTAATTTGATTGTCCAATATTTCCCTTATGAGATAATGCCTCTCATAGCAAATGTGTACAGCGCGAGCTGAAAATGCATTTACAGCACTAAAAAACCAAACTTTTATAACAGCTAAACCAAACGTTTCCAATGTAAATTTCCACCTTTATATAGTGTAGAAAGGCATCCTGAAGCCTGGAAAGTCATTAATTTGATTGTCCAGTATTTCCTTCATGAGATATTGCAACACTTAGAAAAAGTGTACAGCGCCAGTAGACAATGAATTTTCAGCACTAAAAAAACGATACTTCATTAACAGCTAAACTAAACGTTTCCAATGTAAATTTCCACCTTTATATAGTGTAAAAAGACATCCTGAAGCCTGGGCAGTCATTAATATGATTGTCCAATATTTCCCTTATGAGATAATGCCTCTCATAGCAAATGTGTACAGCGCGAGCTGAAAATGCATTTACAGCACTAAAAAACCAAACTTTTATAACAGCTAAACCAAACATTTCCAATGTAAATTTCCACCTTTATATAGTGTAGAAAGGCATCCTGGAGCCTGGAAAGTCATTAATTTGATTGTCCAGTATTTCCTTCATGAGATATTGCAACACTTAGAAAAAGTGTACAGCGCCAGCAGACAATGAATTTTCAGCACTAAAAAAACCAAACTTTTATAACAGCTAAACCAAACGTTTCCAATGTAAATTTCCACCTTTATATAGTGTAAAAAGGCATCCTGAAGCCTGGGAAGTCATTAATTTGATTGTCCAGTATTTCCCTTATGAGATAATGCCTCACATAGCAAATGTGTACAGTGCGAGCTGAAAATGCATTTTCAGCACTAAAAAAACAAACTTATATAACACCTAAACCAAACGTTTCCAATGTAAATTTCCACCTTTATATAGTGTAAAAAGACATCCTGAAGCCTGGGCAGTCATTAATTTGATTGTCCAATATTTCCCTTATGAGATAATGCCTCTCATAGCAAATGTGTACAGCGCGAGCTGAAAATGCATTTACAGCACTAAAAAACCAAACTTTTATAACAGCTAAACCAAACGTTTCCAATGTAAATTTCCACCTTTATATAGTGTAAAAAGACATCCTGAAGCCTGGGCAGTCATTAATTTGATTGTCCAATATTTCCCTTATGAGATAATGCCTCTCATAGCAAATGTGTACAGCGCGAGCTGAAAATGCATTTTCAGCACTAAAAAACCAAACTTTTATAACAGCTAAACCAAACGTTTCAAATGTAAATTTCCACCTTTATATAGTGTAAAAAGACATCCTGAAGCCTGGGCAGTCATTAATTTGATTGTCCAATATTTCCCTTATGAGATAATGCCTCTCATAGCAAATGTGTACAGTGCGAGCTGAAAATGCATTTACAGCACTAAAAAAACAAACTTTTATAACAGCTAAACCAAACGTTTCCAATGTAAATTTCCACCTTTATATAGTGTAAAAAGACATCCTGAAGCCTGTGCAGTCATTAATTTGATTGTCCAATATTTCCCTTATGAGATAATGCCTCTCATAGCAAATGTGTACAGTGCGAGCTGAAAATGCATTTACAGCACTAAAAAAACAAACTTTTATAACAGCTAAACCAAACGTTTCCAATGTAAATTTCCACCTTTATATAGTGTAAAAAGACATCCTGAAGCCTGGGCAGTCATTAATTTGATTGTCCAATATTTCCCTTATGAGATAATGCCTCTCATAGCAAATGTGTACAGCGCGAGCTGAAAATGCATTTACAGCACTAAAAAACCAAACTTTTATAACAGCTAAACCAAACGTTTCCAATGTAAATTTCCACCTTTATATAGTGTAGAAAGGCATCCTGAAGCCTGGAAAGTCATTAATTTGATTGTCCAGTATTTCCTTCATGAGATATTGCAACACTTAGAAAAAGTGTACAGCGCCAGCAGACATTGAATTTTTCATCACTAAAAAAACGAAACTTCATTAACAGCTAAACCAAACGTTTCCAATGTAAATTTCCACATTTATAGAGTGTAAAAAGGCATCCTGAAGCCTGGGAAGTCATTAATTTGATTGTCCAGTATTTCCCTTATGAGATAATGCCTCACATAGCAAATGTGTACAGTGCGAGCTGAAAATGCATTTACAGCACTAAAAAACCAAACTTTTATAACAGCTAAACCAAACGTTTCCAATGTAAATTTCCACCTTTATATAGTGTAGAAAGGCATCCTGAAGCCTGGAAAGTCATTAATTTGATTGTCCAGTATTTCCCTTATGAGATAATGCCTCACATAGCAAATGTGTACAGTGCGAGCTGAAAATGCATTTTCAGCACTAAAAAAACAAACTTATATAACACCTAAACCAAACGTTTCCAATGGTAATTTCCACCTTTATATAGTGTAAAAAGACATCCTGAAGCCTGGGCAGTCATTAATTTGATTGTCCAATATTTCCCTTATGAGATAATGCCTCTCATAGCAAATGTGTACAGCGCGAGCTGAAAATGCATTTACAGCACTAAAAAACCAAACTTTTATAACAGCTAAACCAAACGTTTCCAATGTAAATTTCCACCTTTATAGAGTGTAAAAATGCATCCTGAAGCCTGGGAAGTCATTAATTTGATTGTCCAGTATTTCCCTTATGAGATAATGCCTCACATAGCAAATGTGTACAGTGCGAGCTGAAAATGCATTTTCAGCACTAAAAAACCAAACTTTTATAACAGCTAAACCAAACGTTTCCAATGTAAATTTCCACCTTTATATAGTGTAAAAAGACATCCTGAAGCCTGGGCAGTCATTAATTTGATTGTCCAATATTTCCCTTATGAGATAATGCCTCTCATAGCAAATGTGTACAGCGCGAGCTGAAAATGCATTTACAGCACTAAAAAACCAAACTTTTATAACAGCTAAACCAAACGTTTCCAATGTAAATTTCCACCTTTATATAGTGTAGAAAGGCATCCTGAAGCCTGGAAAGTCATTAATTTGATTGTCCAGTATTTCCTTCATGAGATATTGCAACACTTAGAAAAAGTGTACAGCGCCAGTAGACAATGAATTTTCAGCACTAAAAAAACGATACTTCATTAACAGCTAAACTAAACGTTTCCAATGTAAATTTCCACCTTTATATAGTGTAAAAAGACATCCTGAAGCCTGGGCAGTCATTAATATGATTGTCCAATATTTCCCTTATGAGATAATGCCTCTCATAGCAAATGTGTACAGCGCGAGCTGAAAATGCATTTACAGCACTAAAAAACCAAACTTTTATAACAGCTAAACCAAACATTTCCAATGTAAATTTCCACCTTTATATAGTGTAGAAAGGCATCCTGGAGCCTGGAAAGTCATTAATTTGATTGTCCAGTATTTCCTTCATGAGATATTGCAACACTTAGAAAAAGTGTACAGCGCCAGCAGACAATGAATTTTCAGCACTAAAAAAACCAAACTTTTATAACAGCTAAACCAAACGTTTCCAATGTAAATTTCCACCTTTATATAGTGTAAAAAGGCATCCTGAAGCCTGGGAAGTCATTAATTTGATTGTCCAGTATTTCCCTTATGAGATAATGCCTCACATAGCAAATGTGTACAGTGCGAGCTGAAAATGCATTTTCAGCACTAAAAAAACAAACTTATATAACACCTAAACCAAACGTTTCCAATGTAAATTTCCACCTTTATATAGTGTAAAAAGACATCCTGAAGCCTGGGCAGTCATTAATTTGATTGTCCAATATTTCCCTTATGAGATAATGCCTCTCATAGCAAATGTGTACAGCGCGAGCTGAAAATGCATTTACAGCACTAAAAAACCAAACTTTTATAACAGCTAAACCAAACGTTTCCAATGTAAATTTCCACCTTTATATAGTGTAAAAAGACATCCTGAAGCCTGGGCAGTCATTAATTTGATTGTCCAATATTTCCCTTATGAGATAATGCCTCTCATAGCAAATGTGTACAGCGCGAGCTGAAAATGCATTTTCAGCACTAAAAAACCAAACTTTTATAACAGCTAAACCAAACGTTTCAAATGTAAATTTCCACCTTTATATAGTGTAAAAAGACATCCTGAAGCCTGGGCAGTCATTAATTTGATTGTCCAATATTTCCCTTATGAGATAATGCCTCTCATAGCAAATGTGTACAGTGCGAGCTGAAAATGCATTTACAGCACTAAAAAAACAAACTTTTATAACAGCTAAACCAAACGTTTCCAATGTAAATTTCCACCTTTATATAGTGTAAAAAGACATCCTGAAGCCTGTGCAGTCATTAATTTGATTGTCCAATATTTCCCTTATGAGATAATGCCTCTCATAGCAAATGTGTACAGTGCGAGCTGAAAATGCATTTACAGCACTAAAAAAACAAACTTTTATAACAGCTAAACCAAACGTTTCCAATGTAAATTTCCACCTTTATATAGTGTAAAAAGACATCCTGAAGCCTGGGCAGTCATTAATTTGATTGTCCAATATTTCCCTTATGAGATAATGCCTCTCATAGCAAATGTGTACAGCGCGAGCTGAAAATGCATTTACAGCACTAAAAAACCAAACTTTTATAACAGCTAAACCAAACGTTTCCAATGTAAATTTCCACCTTTATATAGTGTAGAAAGGCATCCTGAAGCCTGGAAAGTCATTAATTTGATTGTCCAGTATTTCCTTCATGAGATATTGCAACACTTAGAAAAAGTGTACAGCGCCAGCAGACATTGAATTTTTCATCACTAAAAAAACGAAACTTCATTAACAGCTAAACCAAACGTTTCCAATGTAAATTTCCACATTTATAGAGTGTAAAAAGGCATCCTGAAGCCTGGGAAGTCATTAATTTGATTGTCCAGTATTTCCCTTATGAGATAATGCCTCACATAGCAAATGTGTACAGTGCGAGCTGAAAATGCATTTACAGCACTAAAAAACCAAACTTTTATAACAGCTAAACCAAACGTTTCCAATGTAAATTTCCACCTTTATATAGTGTAGAAAGGCATCCTGAAGCCTGGAAAGTCATTAATTTGATTGTCCAGTATTTCCCTTATGAGATAATGCCTCACATAGCAAATGTGTACAGTGCGAGCTGAAAATGCATTTTCAGCACTAAAAAAACAAACTTATATAACACCTAAACCAAACGTTTCCAATGTAAATTTCCACCTTTATATAGTGTAAAAAGACATCCTGAAGCCTGGGCAGTCATTAATTTGATTGTCCAATATTTCCCTTATGAGATAATGCCTCTCATAGCAAATGTGTACAGCGCGAGCTGAAAATGCATTTACAGCACTAAAAAACCAAACTTTTATAACAGCTAAACCAAACGTTTCCAATGTAAATTTCCACCTTTATAGAGTGTAAAAATGCATCCTGAAGCCTGGGAAGTCATTAATTTGATTGTCCAGTATTTCCCTTATGAGATAATGCCTCACATAGCAAATGTGTACAGTGCGAGCTGAAAATGCATTTTCAGCACTAAAAAACCAAACTTTTATAACAGCTAAACCAAACGTTTCCAATGTAAATTTCCACCTTTATATAGTGTAAAAAGACATCCTGAAGCCTGGGCAGTCATTAATTTGATTGTCCAATATTTCCCTTATGAGATAATGCCTCTCATAGCAAATGTGTACAGCGCGAGCTGAAAATGCATTTACAGCACTAAAAAACCAAACTTTTATAACAGCTAAACCAAACGTTTCCAATGTAAATTTCCACCTTTATATAGTGTAGAAAGGCATCCTGAAGCCTGGAAAGTCATTAATTTGATTGTCCAGTATTTCCTTCATGAGATATTGCAACACTTAGAAAAAGTGTACAGCGCCAGTAGACAATGAATTTTCAGCACTAAAAAAACGATACTTCATTAACAGCTAAACTAAACGTTTCCAATGTAAATTTCCACCTTTATATAGTGTAAAAAGACATCCTGAAGCCTGGGCAGTCATTAATATGATTGTCCAATATTTCCCTTATGAGATAATGCCTCTCATAGCAAATGTGTACAGCGCGAGCTGAAAATGCATTTACAGCACTAAAAAACCAAACTTTTATAACAGCTAAACCAAACATTTCCAATGTAAATTTCCACCTTTATATAGTGTAGAAAGGCATCCTGGAGCCTGGAAAGTCATTAATTTGATTGTCCAGTATTTCCTTCATGAGATATTGCAACACTTAGAAAAAGTGTACAGCGCCAGCAGACAATGAATTTTCAGCACTAAAAAAACCAAACTTTTATAACAGCTAAACCAAACGTTTCCAATGTAAATTTCCACCTTTATATAGTGTAAAAAGGCATCCTGAAGCCTGGGAAGTCATTAATTTGATTGTCCAGTATTTCCCTTATGAGATAATGCCTCACATAGCAAATGTGTACAGTGCGAGCTGAAAATGCATTTTCAGCACTAAAAAAACAAACTTATATAACACCTAAACCAAACGTTTCCAATGTAAATTTCCACCTTTATATAGTGTAAAAAGACATCCTGAAGCCTGGGCAGTCATTAATTTGATTGTCCAATATTTCCCTTATGAGATAATGCCTCTCATAGCAAATGTGTACAGCGCGAGCTGAAAATGCATTTACAGCACTAAAAAACCAAACTTTTATAACAGCTAAACCAAACGTTTCCAATGTAAATTTCCACCTTTATATAGTGTAAAAAGACATCCTGAAGCCTGGGCAGTCATTAATTTGATTGTCCAATATTTCCCTTATGAGATAATGCCTCTCATAGCAAATGTGTACAGCGCGAGCTGAAAATGCATTTTCAGCACTAAAAAACCAAACTTTTATAACAGCTAAACCAAACGTTTCAAATGTAAATTTCCACCTTTATATAGTGTAAAAAGACATCCTGAAGCCTGGGCAGTCATTAATTTGATTGTCCAATATTTCCCTTATGAGATAATGCCTCTCATAGCAAATGTGTACAGTGCGAGCTGAAAATGCATTTACAGCACTAAAAAAACAAACTTTTATAACAGCTAAACCAAACGTTTCCAATGTAAATTTCCACCTTTATATAGTGTAAAAAGACATCCTGAAGCCTGTGCAGTCATTAATTTGATTGTCCAATATTTCCCTTATGAGATAATGCCTCTCATAGCAAATGTGTACAGTGCGAGCTGAAAATGCATTTACAGCACTAAAAAAACAAACTTTTATAACAGCTAAACCAAACGTTTCCAATGTAAATTTCCACCTTTATATAGTGTAAAAAGACATCCTGAAGCCTGGGCAGTCATTAATTTGATTGTCCAATATTTCCCTTATGAGATAATGCCTCTCATAGCAAATGTGTACAGCGCGAGCTGAAAATGCATTTACAGCACTAAAAAACCAAACTTTTATAACAGCTAAACCAAACGTTTCCAATGTAAATTTCCACCTTTATATAGTGTAGAAAGGCATCCTGAAGCCTGGAAAGTCATTAATTTGATTGTCCAGTATTTCCTTCATGAGATATTGCAACACTTAGAAAAAGTGTACAGCGCCAGCAGACAATGAATTTTCAGCACTAAAAAAACGAAACTTCATTAACAGCTAAACCAAACGTTTCCAATGTAAATTTCCACATTTATAGAGTGTAAAAATGCATCCTGAAGCCTGGGAAGTCATTAATTTGATTGTCCAGTATTTCCCTTATGAGATAATGCCTCACATAGCAAATGTGTACAGTGCGAGCTGAAAATGCATTTACAGCACTAAAAAACCAAACTTTTATAACAGCTAAACCAAACGTTTCCAATGTAAATTTCCACCTTTATATAGTGTAGAAAGGCATCCTGAAGCCTGGAAAGTCATTAATTTGATTGTCCAGTATTTCCCTTATGAGATAATGCCTCACATAGCAAATGTGTACAGTGCGAGCTGAAAATGCATTTTCAGCACTAAAAAAACAAACTTATATAACACCTAAACCAAACGTTTCCAATGTAAATTTCCACCTTTATATAGTGTAAAAAGACATCCTGAAGCCTGGGCAGTCATTAATTTGATTGTCCAATATTTCCCTTATGAGATAATGCCTCTCATAGCAAATGTGTACAGCGCGAGCTGAAAATGCATTTACAGCACTAAAAAACCAAACTTTTATAACAGCTAAACCAAACGTTTCCAATGTAAATTTCCACCTTTATATAGTGTAAAAAGACATCCTGAAGCCTGGGCAGTCATTAATTTGATTGTCCAATATTTCCCTTATGAGATAATGCCTCTCATAGCAAATGTGTACAGCGCGAGCTGAAAATGCATTTTCAGCACTAAAAAACCAAACTTTTATAACAGCTAAACCAAACGTTTCAAATGTAAATTTCCACCTTTATATAGTGTAAAAAGACATCCTGAAGCCTGGGCAGTCATTAATTTGATTGTCCAATATTTCCCTTATGAGATAATGCCTCTCATAGCAAATGTGTACAGTGCGAGCTGAAAATGCATTTACAGCACTAAAAAAACAAACTTTTATAACAGCTAAACCAAACGTTTCCAATGTAAATTTCCACCTTTATATACTGTAAAAAGACATCCTGAAGCCTGGGCAGTCATTAATTTGATTGTCCAATATTTCCCTTATGAGATAATGCCTCTCATAGCAAATGTGTACAGTGCGAGCTGAAAATGCATTTACAGCACTAAAAAAACAAACTTTTATAACAGCTAAACCAAACGTTTCCAATGTAAATTTCCACCTTTATATAGTGTAAAAAGACATCCTGAAGCCTGGGCAGTCATTAATTTGATTGTCCAATATTTCCCTTATGAGATAATGCCTCTCATAGCAAATGTGTACAGCGCGAGCTGAAAATGCATTTACAGCACTAAAAAACCAAACTTTTATAACAGCTAAACCAAACGTTTCCAATGTAAATTTCCACCTTTATATAGTGTAGAAAGGCATCCTGAAGCCTGGAAAGTCATTAATTTGATTGTCCAGTATTTCCTTCATGAGATATTGCAACACTTAGAAAAAGTGTACAGCGCCAGCAGACAATGAATTTTCAGCACTAAAAAAACGAAACTTCATTAACAGCTAAACCAAACGTTTCCAATGTAAATTTCCACATTTATAGAGTGTAAAAAGGCATCCTGAAGCCTGGGAAGTCATTAATTTGATTGTCCAGTATTTCCCTTATGAGATAATGCCTCACATAGCAAATGTGTACAGTGCGAGCTGAAAATGCATTTACAGCACTAAAAAACCAAACTTTTATAACAGCTAAACCAAACGTTTCCAATGTAAATTTCCACCTTTATATAGTGTAGAAAGGCATCCTGAAGCCTGGAAAGTCATTAATTTGATTGTCCAGTATTTCCTTCATGAGATATTGCAACACTTAGAAAAAGTGTACAGCGCCAGCAGACAATGAATTTTCAGCACTAAATAAACGAAACTTCATTAACAGCTAAAGTAAACGTTTCCAATGTAAATTTCCACCTTTATATAGTGTAAAAAGACATCCTGAAGCCTGGGCAGTCATTAATTTGATTGTCCAATATTTCCCTTATGAGATAATGCCTCTCATAGCAAATGTGTACAGTGCGAGCTGAAAATGCATTTACAGCACTAAAAAAACAAACTTTTATAACAGCTAAACCAAACGTTTCCAATGTAAATTTCCACCTTTATATAGTGTAAAAAGACATCCTGAAGCCTGGGCAGTCATTAATTTGATTGTCCAATATTTCCCTTATGAGATAATGCCTCTCATAGCAAATGTGTACAGCGCGAGCTGAAAATGCATTTACAGCACTAAAAAACCAAACTTTTATAACAGCTAAACCAAACGTTTCCAATGTAAATTTCCACCTTTATATAGTGTAGAAAGGCATCCTGAAGCCTGGAAAGTCATTAATTTGATTGTCCAGTATTTCCTTCATGAGATATTGCAACACTTAGAAAAAGTGTACAGCGCCAGCAGACAATGAATTTTCAGCACTAAAAAAAACGAAACTTCATTAACAGCTAAACCAAACGTTTCCAATGTAAATTTCCACATTTATAGAGTGTAAAAAGGCATCCTGAAGCCTGGGAAGTCATTAATTTGATTGTCCAGTATTTCCCTTATGAGATAATGCCTCACATAGCAAATGTGTACAGTGCGAGCTGAAAATGCATTTACAGCACTAAAAAAACAAACTTTTATAACAGCTAAACCAAACGTTTCCAATGTAAATTTCCACCTTTATATAGTGTAGAAAGGCATCCTGAAGCCTGGAAAGTCATTAATTTGATTGTCCAGTATTTCCTTCATGAGATATTGCAACACTTAGAAAAAGTGTACAGCGCCAGCAGACAATGAATTTTCAGCACTAAATAAACGAAACTTCATTAACAGCTAAAGTAAACGTTTCCAATGTAAATTTCCACCTTTATATAGTGTAAAAAGACATCCTGAAGCCTGGGCAGTCATTAATTTGATTGTCCAATATTTCCCTTATGAGATAATGCCTCTCATAGCAAATGTGTACAGTGCGAGCTGAAAATGCATTTACAGCACTAAAAAAACAAACTTTTATAACAGCTAAACCAAACGTTTCCAATGTAAATTTCCACCTTTATATAGTGTAAAAAGACATCCTGAAGCCTGGGCAGTCATTAATTTGATTGTCCAATATTTCCCTTATGAGATAATGCCTCTCATAGCAAATGTGTACAGCGCGAGCTGAAAATGCATTTACAGCACTAAAAAACCAAACTTTTATAACAGCTAAACCAAACGTTTCCAATGTAAATTTCCACCTTTATATAGTGTAGAAAGGCATCCTGAAGCCTGGAAAGTCATTAATTTGATTGTCCAGTATTTCCTTCATGAGATATTGCAACACTTAGAAAAAGTGTACAGCGCCAGCAGACAATGAATTTTCAGCACTAAAAAAAACGAAACTTCATTAACAGCTAAACCAAACGTTTCCAATGTAAATTTCCACATTTATAGAGTGTAAAAAGGCATCCTGAAGCCTGGGAAGTCATTAATTTGATTGTCCAGTATTTCCCTTATGAGATAATGCCTCTCATTGCAAATGTGTACAGCGCGAGCTGAAAATGCATTTTCAGCACTAAAAAACCAAACTTTTATAACACCTAAACCAAACGTTTCCAATGTAAATTTCCTCCTTTATATAGTGTAAAAAGACATCCTGAAGCCTGGGCAGTCATTAATTTGATTGTCCAATATTTCCCTTATGAGATAATGCCTCTCATAGCAAATGTGTACAGCGCGAGCTGAAAATGCATTTACAGCACTAAAAAACCAAACTTTTATAACAGCTAAACCAAACGTTTCCAATGTAAATTTCCACCTTTATATAGTGTAGAAAGGCATCCTGAAGCCTGGAAAGTCATTAATTTGATTGTCCAGTATTTCCTTCATGAGATATTGCAACATTTAGAAAAAGTGTACAGCGCCAGCAGACAATGAATTTTCAGCACTAAAAAAACGAAACTTCATTAACAGCTAAACTAAACGTTTCCAATGTAAATTTCCACCTTTATATAGTGTAAAAAGACATCCTGAAGCCCGGGCAGCCATTAATTTGATTGTCCAATATTTCCCTTATGAGATAATGCCTCTCATAGCAAATGTGTACAGCGCGAGCTGAAAATGCATTTACAGCACTAAAAAACCAAACTTTTATAACAGCTAAACCAAACGTTTCCAATGTAAATTTCCACCTTTATATAGTGTAAAAAGACATCCTGAAGCCTGGGCAGTCATTAATTTGATTGTCCAATATTTCCCTTATGAGATAATGCCTCTCATAGCAAATGTGTACAGCGCGAGCTGAAAATGCATTTACAGCACTAAAAAAACAAACTTTTATAACAGCTAAACCAAACGTTTCCAATGTAAATTTCCACCTTTATATAGTGTAGAAAGGCATCCTGAAGCCTGGAAAGTCATTAATTTGATTGTCCAGTATTTCCTTCATGAGATATTGCAACACTTAGAAAAAGTGTACAGCGCCAGCAGACAATGAATTTTCAGCACTAAAAAAACGAAACTTCATTAACAGCTAAACTAAATGTTTCCAATGTAAATTTCCACCTTTATATAGTGTAAAAAGACATCCTGAAGCCTGGGCAGTCATTAATTTGATTGTCCAATATTTCCCTTATGAGATAATGCCTCTCATAGCAAATGTGTACAGCGCGAGCTGAAAATGCATTTACAGCACTAAAAAAACAAACTTTTATAACAGCTAAACCAAACGTTTCCAATGTAAATTTCCACCTTTATATAGTGTAAAAAGGCATCCTGAAGCCTGGAAAGTCTTTAATTTGATTGTCCAGTATTTCCTTCATGAGATATTGCAACACTTAGAAAAAGTGTACAGCGCCAGCAGACAATGAATTTCCAGCACTAAAAAAACGAAACTTCATTAACAGCTAAACTAAACGTTTCCAATGTAAATTTCCACCTTTATATAGTGTAAAAAGACATCCTGAAGCCTGGGCAGTCATTAATTTGATTGTCCAATATTTCCCTTATGAGATAATGCCTCTCATAGCAAATGTGTACAGCGCGAGCTGAAAATGCATTTACAGCACTAAAAAACCAAACTTTTATAACAGCTAAACCAAACGTTTCCAATGTAAATTTCCACCTTTATATAGTGTAGAAAGGCATCCTGAAGCCTGGAAAGTCATTAATTTGATTGTCCAGTATTTCCTTCATGAGATATTGCAACACTTAGAAAAAGTGTACAGCGCCAGCAGACAATGAATTTTCAGCACTAAAAAAACGAAACTTCATTAACAGCTAAACCAAACGTTTCCAATGTAAATTTCCACATTTATAGAGTGTAAAAAGGCATCCTGAAGCCTGGGAAGTCATTAATTTGATTGTCCAGTATTTCCCTTATGAGATAATGCCTCACATAGCAAATGTGTACAGTGCGAGCTGAAAATGCATTTTCAGCACTAAAAAACCAAACTTTTATAACAGCTAAACCAAACGTTTCCAATGTAAATTTCCACCTTTATATAGTGTAAAAAGACATCCTGAAGCCTGGGCAGTCATTAATTTGATTGTCCAGTATTTCCCTTATGAGATAATGCTTCACATAGCAAATGTGTACAGCGCGAGCTGAAAATGCATTTACAGCACTAAAAAAAACAAACTTTTATAACAGCTAAACCAAACGTTTCCAATGTAAATTTCCACATTTATAGAGTGTAAAAATGCATCCTGAAGCCTGGGAAGTCATTAATTTGATTGTCCAGTATTTCCCTTATGAGATAATGCCTCACATAGCAAATGTGTACAGTGCGAGCTGAAAATGCATTTTCAGCACTAAAAAACCAAACTTTTATAACAGCTAAACCAAACGTTTCCAATGTAAATTTCCACCTTTATATAGTGTAAAAAGACATCCTGAAGCCTGGGCAGTCATTAATTTGATTGTCCAATATTTCCCTTATGAGATAATGCCTCTCATAGCAAATGTGTACAGCGCGAGCTGAAAATGCATTTACAGCACTAAAAAACCAAACTTTTATAACAGCTAAACCAAACGTTTCCAATGTAAATTTCCACCTTTATATAGTGTAAAAAGACATCCTGAAGCCTGGGCAGTCATTAATTTGATTGTCCAATATTTCCCTTATGAGATAATGCCTCTCATAGCAAATGTGTACAGCGCGAGCTGAAAATGCATTTACAGCACTAAAAAACCAAACTTTTATAACAGCTAAACCAAACGTTTCCAATGTAAATTTCCACCTTTATATAGTGTAGAAAGGCATCCTGAAGCCTGGAAAGTCATTAATTTGATTGTCCAGTATTTCCTTCATGAGATATTGCAACACTTAGAAAAAGTGTACAGCGCCAGCAGACAATGAATTTTCAGCACTAAAAAAACGAAACTTCATTAACAGCTAAACTAAATGTTTCCAATGTAAATTTCCACCTTTATATAGTGTAAAAAGACATCCTGAAGCCTGGGCAGTCATTAATTTGATTGTCCAATATTTCCCTTATGAGATAATGCCTCTCATAGCAAATGTGTACAGCGCGAGCTGAAAATGCATTTACAGCACTAAAAAACCAAACTTTTATAACAGCTAAACCAAACGTTTCCAATGTAAATTTCCACCTTTATATAGTGTAAAAAGGCATCCTGAAGCCTGGAAAGTCTTTAATTTGATTGTCCAGTATTTCCTTCATGAGATATTGCAACACTTAGAAAAAGTGTACAGCGCCAGCAGACAATGAATTTCCAGCACTAAAAAAACGAAACTTCATTAACAGCTAAACTAAACGTTTCCAATGTAAATTTCCACCTTTATATAGTGTAAAAAGACATCCTGAAGCCTGGGCAGTCATTAATTTGATTGTCCAATATTTCCCTTATGAGATAATGCCTCTCATAGCAAATGTGTACAGCGCGAGCTGAAAATGCATTTACAGCACTAAAAAACCAAACTTTTATAACAGCTAAACCAAACGTTTCCAATGTAAATTTCCACCTTTATATAGTGTAGAAAGGCATCCTGAAGCCTGGAAAGTCATTAATTTGATTGTCCCGTATTTCCTTCATGAGATATTGCAACACTTAGAAAAAGTGTACAGCGCCAGCAGACAATGAATTTTCAGCACTAAAAAAACGAAACTTCATTAACAGCTAAACCAAACGTTTCCAATGTAAATTTCCACATTTATAGAGTGTAAAAAGGCATCCTGAAGCCTGGGAAGTCATTAATTTGATTGTCCAGTATTTCCCTTATGAGATAATGCCTCACATAGCAAATGTGTACAGTGCGAGCTGAAAATGCATTTTCAGCACTAAAAAACCAAACTTTTATAACAGCTAAACCAAACGTTTCCAATGTAAATTTCCACCTTTATATAGTGTAAAAAGACATCCTGAAGCCTGGGCAGTCATTAATTTGATTGTCCAGTATTTCCCTTATGAGATAATGCCTCACATAGCAAATGTGTACAGTGCGAGCTGAAAATGCATTTACAGCACTAAAAAAACAAACTTTTATAACAGCTAAACCAAACGTTTCCAATGTAAATTTCCACATTTATAGAGTGTAAAAATGCATCCTGAAGCCTGGGAAGTCATTAATTTGATTGTCCAGTATTTCCCTTATGAGATAATGCCTCACATAGCAAATGTGTACAGTGCGAGCTGAAAATGCATTTTCAGCACTAAAAAACCAAACTTTTATAACAGCTAAACCAAACGTTTCCAATGTAAATTTCCACCTTTATATAGTGTAAAAAGACATCCTGAAGCCTGGGCAGTCATTAATTTGATTGTCCAATATTTCCCTTATGAGATAATGCCTCTCATATCAAATGTGTACAGCGCGAGCTGAAAATGCATTTACAGCACTAAAAAACCAAACTTTTATAACAGCTAAACCAAACGTTTCCAATGTAAATTTCCACCTTTATATAGTGTAGAAAGGCATCCTGAAGCCTGGAAAGTCATTAATTTGATTGTCCAGTATTTCCTTCATGAGATATTGCAACACTTAGAAAAAGTGTACAGCGCCAGTAGACAATGAATTTTCAGCACTAAAAAAACGAAACTTCATTAACAGCTAAACTAAACGTTTCCAATGTAAATTTCCACCTTTATATAGTGTAAAAAGACATCCTGAAGCCTGGGCAGTCATTAATTTGATTGTCCAATATTTCCCTTATGAGATAATGCCTCTCATAGCAAATGTGTACAGCGCGAGCTGAAAATGCATTTACAGCACTAAAACACCAAACTTTTATAACAGCTAAACCAAACGTTTCCAATGTAAATTTCCACCTTTATATAGTGTAGAAAGGCATCCTGGAGCCTGGAAAGTCATTAATTTGATTGTCCAGTATTTCCTTCATGAGATATTGCAACACTTAGAAAAAGTGTACAGCGCCAGCAGACAATGAATTTTCAGCACTAAAAAAACCAAACTTTTATAACAGCTAAACCAAACGTTTCCAATGTAAATTTCCACCTTTATATAGTGTAAAAAGACATCCTGAAGCCTGGGCAGTCATTAATTTGATTGTCCAGTATTTCCCTTATGAGATAATGCCTCACATAGCAAATGTGTACAGCGCGAGCTGAAAATGCATTTACAGCACTAAAAAAACAAACTTTTATAACAGCTAAACCAAACGTTTCCAATGTAAATTTCCACCTTTATATAGTGTAGAAAGGCATCCTGAAGCCTGGAAAGTCATTAATTTGATTGTCCAGTATTTCCTTCATGAGATATTGCAACACTTAGAAAAAGTGTACAGCGCCAGCAGACAATGAATTTTCAGCACTAAAAAAACAAACTTTTATAACAGCTAAACCAAACGTTTCCAATGTAAATTTCCACATTTATAGAGTGTAAAAATGCATCCTGAAGCCTGGGAAGTCATTAATTTGATTGTCCAGTATTTCCCTTATGAGATAATGCCTCACATAGCAAATGTGTACAGTGCGAGCTGAAAATGCATTTTCAGCACTAAAAAACCAAACTTTTATAACAGCTAAACCAAACGTTTCCAATGTAAATTTCCACCTTTATATAGTGTAAAAAGACATCCTGAAGCCTGGGCAGTCATTAATTTGATTGTCCAATATTTCCCTTATGAGATAATGCCTCTCATATCAAATGTGTACAGCGCGAGCTGAAAATGCATTTACAGCACTAAAAAACCAAACTTTTATAACAGCTAAACCAAACGTTTCCAATGTAAATTTCCACCTTTATATAGTGTAGAAAGGCATCCTGAAGCCTGGAAAGTCATTAATTTGATTGTCCAGTATTTCCTTCATGAGATATTGCAACACTTAGAAAAAGTGTACAGCGCCAGTAGACAATGAATTTTCAGCACTAAAAAAACGAAACTTCATTAACAGCTAAACTAAACGTTTCCAATGTAAATTTCCACCTTTATATAGTGTAAAAAGACATCCTGAAGCCTGGGCAGTCATTAATTTGATTGTCCAATATTTCCCTTATGAGATAATGCCTCTCATAGCAAATGTGTACAGCGCGAGCTGAAAATGCATTTACAGCATTAAAACACCAAACTTTTATAACAGCTAAACCAAACGTTTCCAATGTAAATTTCCACCTTTATATAGTGTAGAAAGGCATCCTGGAGCCTGGAAAGTCATTAATTTGATTGTCCAGTATTTCCTTCATGAGATATTGCAACACTTAGAAAAAGTGTACAGCGCCAGCAGACAATGAATTTTCAGCACTAAAAAAACCAAACTTTTATAACAGCTAAACCAAACGTTTCCAATGTAAATTTCCACCTTTATATAGTGTAAAAAGACATCCTGAAGCCTGGGCAGTCATTAATTTGATTGTCCAGTATTTCCCTTATGAGATAATGCCTCACATAGCAAATGTGTACAGCGCGAGCTGAAAATGCATTTACAGCACTAAAAAAACAAACTTTTATAACAGCTAAACCAAACGTTTCCAATGTAAATTTCCACCTTTATATAGTGTAGAAAGGCATCCTGAAGCCTGGAAAGTCATTAATTTGATTGTCCAGTATTTCCTTCATGAGATATTGCAACACTTAGAAAAAGTGTACAGCGCCAGCAGACAATGAATTTTCAGCACTAAAAAAACGAAACTTCATTAACAGCTAAACCAAACGTTTCCAATGTAAATTTCCACATTTATAGAGTGTAAAAAGGCATCCTGAAGCCTGGGAAGTCATTAATTTGATTGTCCAGTATTTCCCTTATGAGATAATGCCTCACATAGCAAATGTGTACAGTGCGAGCTGAAAATGCATTTTCAGCACTAAAAAACCAAACTTTTATAACAGCTAAACCAAACGTTTCCAATGTAAATTTCCACCTTTATATAGTGTAAAAAGACATCCTGAAGCCTGGGCAGTCATTAATTTGATTGTCCAGTATTTCCCTTATGAGATAATGCCTCACATAGCAAATGTGTACAGCGCGAGCTGAAAATGCATTTACAGCACTAAAAAAACAAACTTTTATAACAGCTAAACCAAACGTTTCCAATGTAAATTTCCACATTTATAGAGTGTAAAAATGCATCCTGAAGCCTGGGAAGTCATTAATTTGATTGTCCAGTATTTCCCTTATGAGATAATGCCTCACATAGCAAATGTGTACAGTGCGAGCTGAAAATGCATTTTCAGCACTAAAAAACCAAACTTTTATAACAGCTAAACCAAACGTTTCCAATGTAAATTTCCACCTTTATATAGTGTAAAAAGACATCCTGAAGCCTGGGCAGTCATTAATTTGATTGTCCAATATTTCCCTTATGAGATAATGCCTCTCATAGCAAATGTGTACAGCGCGAGCTGAAAATGCATTTACAGCACTAAAAAACCAAACTTTTATAACAGCTAAACCAAACGTTTCCAATGTAAATTTCCACCTTTATATAGTGTAGAAAGGCATCCTGAAGCCTGGAAAGTCATTAATTTGATTGTCCAGTATTTCCTTCATGAGATATTGCAACACTTAGAAAAAGTGTACAGCGCCAGTAGACAATGAATTTTCAGCACTAAAAAAACGAAACTTCATTAACAGCTAAACTAAACGTTTCCAATGTAAATTTCCACCTTTATATAGTGTAAAAAGACATCCTGAAGCCTGGGCAGTCATTAATTTGATTGTCCAATATTTCCCTTATGAGATAATGCCTCTCATAGCAAATGTGTACAGCGCGAGCTGAAAATGCATTTACAGCACTAAAACACCAAACTTTTATAACAGCTAAACCAAACGTTTCCAATGTAAATTTCCACCTTTATATAGTGTAGAAAGGCATCCTGGAGCCTGGAAAGTCATTAATTTGATTGTCCAGTATTTCCTTCATGAGATATTGCAACACTTAGAAAAAGTGTACAGCGCCAGCAGACAATGAATTTTCAGCACTAAAAAAACCAAACTTTTATAACAGCTAAACCAAACGTTTCCAATGTAAATTTCCACCTTTATATAGTGTAAAAAGACATCCTGAAGCCTGGGCAGTCATTAATTTGATTGTCCAGTATTTCCCTTATGAGATAATGCCTCACATAGCAAATGTGTACAGCGCGAGCTGAAAATGCATTTACAGCACTAAAAAAACAAACTTTTATAACAGCTAAACCAAACGTTTCCAATGTAAATTTCCACCTTTATATAGTGTAGAAAGGCATCCTGAAGCCTGGAAAGTCATTAATTTGATTGTCCAGTATTTCCTTCATGAGATATTGCAACACTTAGAAAAAGTGTACAGCGCCAGCAGACAATGAATTTTCAGCACTAAAAAAACGAAACTTCATTAACAGCTAAACCAAACGTTTCCAATGTAAATTTCCACATTTATAGAGTGTAAAAAGGCATCCTGAAGCCTGGGAAGTCATTAATTTGATTGTCCAGTATTTCCCTTATGAGATAATGCCTCACATAGCAAATGTGTACAGTGCGAGCTGAAAATGCATTTTCAGCACTAAAAAACCAAACTTTTATAACAGCTAAACCAAACGTTTCCAATGTAAATTTCCACCTTTATATAGTGTAAAAAGACATCCTGAAGCCTGGGCAGTCATTAATTTGATTGTCCAGTATTTCCCTTATGAGATAATGCCTCACATAGCAAATGTGTACAGCGCGAGCTGAAAATGCATTTACAGCACTAAAAAAACAAACTTTTATAACAGCTAAACCAAACGTTTCCAATGTAAATTTCCACATTTATAGAGTGTAAAAATGCATCCTGAAGCCTGGGAAGTCATTAATTTGATTGTCCAGTATTTCCCTTATGAGATAATGCCTCACATAGCAAATGTGTACAGTGCGAGCTGAAAATGCATTTTCAGCACTAAAAAACCAAACTTTTATAACAGCTAAACCAAACGTTTCCAATGTAAATTTCCACCTTTATATAGTGTAAAAAGACATCCTGAAGCCTGGGCAGTCATTAATTTGATTGTCCAATATTTCCCTTATGAGATAATGCCTCTCATAGCAAATGTGTACAGCGCGAGCTGAAAATGCATTTACAGCACTAAAAAACCAAACTTTTATAACAGCTAAACCAAACGTTTCCAATGTAAATTTCCACCTTTATATAGTGTAGAAAGGCATCCTGAAGCCTGGAAAGTCATTAATTTGATTGTCCAGTATTTCCTTCATGAGATATTGCAACACTTAGAAAAAGTGTACAGCGCCAGTAGACAATGAATTTTCAGCACTAAAAAAACGAAACTTCATTAACAGCTAAACTAAACGTTTCCAATGTAAATTTCCACCTTTATATAGTGTAAAAAGACATCCTGAAGCCTGGGCAGTCATTAATTTGATTGTCCAATATTTCCCTTATGAGATAATGCCTCTCATAGCAAATGTGTACAGCGCGAGCTGAAAATGCATTTACAGCACTAAAACACCAAACTTTTATAACAGCTAAACCAAACGTTTCCAATGTAAATTTCCACCTTTATATAGTGTAGAAAGGCATCCTGGAGCTTGGAAAGTCATTAATTTGATTGTCCAGTATTTCCTTCATGAGATATTGCAACACTTAGAAAAAGTGTACAGCGCCAGCAGACAATGAATTTTCAGCACTAAAAAAACCAAACTTTTATAACAGCTAAACCAAACGTTTCCAATGTAAATTTTCACCTTTATATAGTGTAAAAAGACATCCTGAAGCCTGGGCAGTCATTAATTTGATTGTCCAGTATTTCCCTTATGAGATAATGCCTCACATAGCAAATGTGTACAGCGCGAGCTGAAAATGCATTTACAGCACTAAAAAAACAAACTTTTATAACAGCTAAACCAAACGTTTCCAATGTAAATTTCCACCTTTATATAGTGTAGAAAGGCATCCTGAAGCCTGGAAAGTCATTAATTTGATTGTCCAGTATTTCCTACATGAGATATTGCAAAACTTAGAAAAAGTGTACAGCGCCAGCAGACAATGAATTTTCAGCACTAAAAAAACGAAACTTCATTAACAGCTAAACCAAACGTTTCCAATGTAAATTTCCACATTTATAGAGTGTAAAAAGGCATCCTGAAGCCTGGGAAGTCATTAATTTGATTGTCCAGTATTTCCCTTATGAGATAATGCCTCACATAGCAAATGTGTACAGTGCGAGCTGAAAATGCATTTTCAGCACTAAAAAAACAAACTTATATAACACCTAAACCAAACGTTTCCAATGTAAATTTCCACCTTTATATAGTGTAAAAAGACATCCTGAAGCCTGGGCAGTCATTAATTTGATTGTCCAATATTTCCCTTATGAGATAATGCCTCTCATAGCAAATGTGTACAGCGCGAGCTGAAAATGCATTTACAGCACTAAAAAACCAAACTTTTATAACAGCTAAACCAAACGTTTCCAATGTAAATTTCCACCTTTATATAGTGTAAAAAGACATCCTGAAGCCTGGGCAGTCATTAATTTGATTGTCCAATATTTCCCTTATGAGATAATGCCTCTCATAGCAAATGTGTACAGCGCGAGCTGAAAATGCATTTTCAGCACTAAAAAACCAAACTTTTATAACAGCTAAACCAAACGTTTCAAATGTAAATTTCCACCTTTATATAGTGTAAAAGGACATCCTGAAGCCTGGGCAGTCATTAATTTGATTGTCCAATATTTCCCTTATGAGATAATGCCTCTCATAGCAAATGTGTACAGCGCGAGCTGAAAATGCATTTACAGCACTAAAAAACCAAACTTTTATAACAGCTAAACCAAACGTTTCCAATGTAAATTTCCACCTTTATATAGTGTAGAAAGGCATCCTGAAGCCTGGAAAGTCATTAATTTGATTGTCCAGTATTTCCTTCATGAGATATTGCAACACTTAGAAAAAGTGTACAGCGCCAGCAGACAATGAATTTTCAGCACTAAAAAAACGAAACTTCATTAACAGCTAAACCAAACGTTTCCAATGTAAATTTCCACATTTATAGAGTGTAAAAAGGCATCCTGAAGCCTGGGAAGTCATTAATTTGATTGTCCAGTATTTCCCTTATGAGATAATGCCTCACATAGCAAATGTGTACAGTGCGAGCTGAAAATGCATTTACAGCACTAAAAAAACAAACTTTTATAACAGCTAAACCAAACGTTTCCAATGTAAATTTCCACCTTTATATAGTGTAGAAAGGCATCCTGAAGCCTGGAAAGTCATTAATTTGATTGTCCAGTATTTCCTTCATGAGATATTGCAACACTTAGAAAAAGTGTACAGCGCCAGCAGACAATGAATTTTCAGCACTAAATAAACGAAACTTCATTAACAGCTAAAGTAAACGTTTCCAATGTAAATTTCCACCTTTATATAGTGTAAAAAGACATCCTGAAGCCTGGGCAGTCATTAATTTGATTGTCCAATATTTCCCTTATGAGATAATGCCTCTCATAGCAAATGTGTACAGTGCGAGCTGAAAATGCATTTACAGCACTAAAAAAACAAACTTTTATAACAGCTAAACCAAACGTTTCCAATGTAAATTTCCACCTTTATATAGTGTAAAAAGACATCCTGAAGCCTGGGCAGTCATTAATTTGATTGTCCAATATTTCCCTTATGAGATAATGCCTCTCATAGCAAATGTGTACAGCGCGAGCTGATAATGCATTTACAGCACTAAAAAACCAAACTTTTATAACAGCTAAACCAAACGTTTCCAATTTAAATTTCCACCTTTATATAGTGTAGAAAGGCATCCTGAAGCCTGGAAAGTCATTAATTTGATTGTCCAGTATTTCCTTCATGAGATATTGCAACACTTAGAAAAAGTGTACAGCGCCAGCAGACAATGAATTTTCAGCACTAAAAAAACGAAACTTCATTAACAGCTAAACCAAACGTTTCCAATGTAAATTTCCACATTTATAGAGTGTAAAAAGGCATCCTGAAGCCTGGGAAGTCATTAATTTGATTGTCCAGTATTTCCCTTATGAGATAATGCCTCACATAGCAAATGTGTACAGTGCGAGCTGAAAATGCATTTTCAGCACTAAAAAACCAAACTTATATAACACCTAAACCAAACGTTTCCAATGTAAGTTTCCACCTTTATATAGTGTAAAAAGACATCCTGAAGCCTGGGCAGTCATTAATTTGATTGTCCAATATTTCCCTTATGAGATAATGCCTCTCATAGCAAATGTGTACAGCGCGAGCTGAAAATGCATTTACAGCACTAAAAAAACCAAACTTTTATAACAGCTAAACCAAACGTTTCCAATGTAAATTTCCACCTTTATATAGTGTAGAAAGGCATCCTGAAGCCTGGAAAGTCATTAATTTGATTGTCCAGTATTTCCTTCATGAGATATTGCAACATTTAGAAAAAGTGTACAGCGCCAGCAGACAATGAATTTTCAGCACTAAAAAAACGAAACTTCATTAACAGCTAAACTAAACGTTTCCAATGTAAATTTCCACCTTTATATAGTGTAAAAAGACATTCTGAAGCCTGGGCAGTCATTAATTTGATTGTCCAATATTTCCCTTATGAGATAATGCCTCTCATAGCAAATGTGTACAGCGCGAGCTGAAAATGCATTTACAGCACTAAAAAACCAAACTTTTATAACAGCTAAACCAAACGTTTCCAATGTAAATTTCCACCTTTATATAGTGTAGAAAGGCATCCTGAAGCCTGGAAAGTCATTAATTTGATTGTCCAGTATTTCCTTCATGAGATATTGCAACACTTAGAAAAAGTGTACAGCGCCAGCAGACAATGAATTTTCAGCACTAAAAAAACGAAACTTCATTAACAGCTAAACCAAACGTTTCCAATGTAAATTTCCACATTTATAGAGTGTAAAAAGGCATCCTGAAGCCTGGGAAGTCATTAATTTGATTGTCCAGTATTTCCCTTCTGAGATAATGCCTCACGTAGCAAATGTGTACAGTGCGAGCTGAAAATGCATTTTCAGCACTAAAAAAACAAACTTTTATAACAGCTAAACTAAACGTTTCCAATGTAAATTTCCACCTTTATATAGTGTAAAAAGACATCCTGAAGCCTGGGCAGTCATTAATTTGATTGTCCAATATTTCCCTTATGAGATAATGCCTCTCATAGCAAATGTGTACAGCGCGAGCTGAAAATGCATTTACAGCACTAAAAAAACAAACTTTTATAACAGCTAAACTAAACGTTTCCAATGTAAATTTCCACCTTTATATAGTGTAAAAAGACATCCTGAAGCCTGGGCAGTCATTAATTTGATTGTCCAATATTTCCCTTATGAGATAATGCCTCTCATAGCAAATGTGTACAGCGCGAGCTGAAAATGCATTTACAGCACTAAAAACCCAAACTTTTATAACAGCTAAACCAAACGTTTCCAATGTAAATTTCCACCTTTATATAGTGTAGAAAGGCATCCTGAAGCCTGGAAAGTCATTAATTTGATTGTCCAGTATTTCCTTCATGAGATATTGCAACACTTAGAAAAGGTGTCCAGCGCCAGCAGACAATGAATTTTCAGCACTAAAAAAACGAAACTTCATTAACAGCTAAACCAAACGTTTCCAATGTAAATTTCCACATTTATAGAGTGTAAAAATGCATCCTGAAGCCTGGGAAGTCATTAATTTGATTGTGCAGTATTTCCCTTATGAGATAATGCCTCACATAGCAAATGTGTACAGTGCGAGCTGAAAATGCATTTTCAGCACTAAAAAACCAAACTTTTATAACAGCTAAACCAAACGTTTCCAATGTAAATTTCCACCTTTATATAGTGTAAAAAGGCATCCTGAAGCCTGGAAAGTCATTAATTTGATTGTCCAGTATTTCCTTCATGAGATATTGCAACACTTAGAAAAAGTGTACAGCGCCAGTAGACAATGAATTTTCAGCACTAAAAAAACGAAACTTCATTAACAGCTAAACTAAACGTTTCCAATGTAAATTTCCACCTTTATATAGTGTAAAAAGACATCCTGAAGCCTGGGCAGTCATTAATTTGATTGTCCAATATTTCCCTTATGAGATAATGCCTCTCATAGCAAATGTGTACAGCGCGAGCTGAAAATGCATTTACAGCACTAAAAAACCAAACTTTTATAACAGCTAAACCAAACGTTTCCAATGTAAATTTCCACCTTTATATCGTGTAGAAAGGCATCCTGGAGCCTGGAAAGTCATTAATTTGATTGTCCAGTATTTCCTTCATGAGATATTGCAACACTTAGAAAAAGTGTACAGCGCCAGCAGACAATGAATTTTCAGCACTAAAAAAACCAAACTTTTATAACAGCTAAACCAAACGTTTCCAATGTAAATTTCCACCTTTATATAGTGTAAAAAGACATCCTGAAGCCTGGGCAGTCATTAATTTGATTGTCCAGTATTTCCCTTATGAGATAATGCCTCACATAGCAAATGTGTACAGCGCGAGCTGAAAATGCATTTACAGCACTAAAAAAACAAACTTTTATAACAGCTAAACCAAACGTTTCCAATGTAAATTTCCACCTTTATATAGTGTAGAAAGGCATCCTGAAGCCTGGAAAGTCATTAATTTGATTGTCCAGTATTTCCTACATGAGATATTGCAAAACTTAGAAAAAGTGTACAGCGCCAGCAGACAATGTTTTTTCAGCACTAAAAAAACGAAACTTCATTAACAGCTAAACCAAACGTTTCCAATGTAAATTTCCACATTTATAGAGTGTAAAAAGGCATCCTGAAGCCTGGGAAGTCATTAATTTGATTGTCCAGTATTTCCCTTATGAGATAATGCCTCACATAGCAAATGTGTACAGTGCGAGCTGAAAATGCATTTTCAGCACTAAAAAAACAAACTTTTATAACACCTAAACCAAACGTTTCCAATGTAAATTTCCACCTTTATATAGTGTAGAAAGGCATCCTGAAGCCTGGAAAGTCATTAATTTGATTGTCCAGTATTTCCTTCATGAGATATTGCAACACTTAGAAAAAGTGTACAGCGCCAGCAGACAATGAATTTTCAGCACTAAAAAAACGAAACTTCATTAACAGCTAAACCAAACGTTTCCAATGTAAATTTCCACATTTATAGAGTGTAAAAAGGCATCCTGAAGCCTGGGAAGTCATTAATTTGATTGTCCAGTATTTCCCTTATGAGATAATGCCTCACATAGCAAATGTGTACAGTGCGAGCTGAAAATGCATTTTCAGCACTAAAAAACCAAACTTTTATAACAGCTAAACCAAACGTTTCCAATGTAAATTTCCACCTTTATATAGTGTAAAAAGACATCCTGAAGCCTGGGCAGTCATTAATTTGATTGTCCAGTATTTCCCTTATGAGATAATGCCTCACATAGCAAATGTGTACAGCGCGAGCTGAAAATGCATTTACAGCACTAAAAAAACAAACTTTTATAACAGCTAAACTAAACGTTTCCAATGTAAATTTCCACCTTTATATAGTGTAAAAAGACATCCTGAAGCCTGGGCAGTCATTAATTTGATTGTCCAATATTTCCCTTATGAGATAATGCCTCACATAGCAAATGTGTACAGCGCGAGCTGAAAATGCATTTACAGCACTAAAAAACCAAACTTTTATAACAGCTAAACCAAACGTTTCCAATGTAAATTTCCACCTTTATATAGTGTAGAAAGGCATCCTGAAGCCTGGAAAGTGATTAATTTGATTGTCCAGTATTTCCTTCATGAGATATTGCAACACTTAGAAAAAGTGTACAGCGCCAGCAGACAATGAATTTTCAGCACTAAAAAACCGAAACTTCATTAACAGCTAAACTAAACGTTTCCAATGTAAATTTCCACCTTTATATAGTGTAAAAAGACATCCTGAAGCCTGGGCAGTCATTAATTTGATTGTCCAATATTTCCCTTATGAGATAATGCCTCTCATAGCAAATGTGTACAGCGCGAGCTGAAAATGCATTTACAGCACTAAAAAACCAAACTTTTATAACAGCTAAACCAAACGTTTCCAATGTAAATTTCCACCTTTATATAGTGTAGAAAGGCATCCTGAAGCCTGGAAAGTCATTAATTTGATTGTCCAGTATTTCCTTCATGAGATATTGCAACACTTAGAAAAAGTGTACAGCGCCAGCAGACAATGAATTTCCAGCACTAAAAAAACGAAACTTCATTAACAGCTAAACTAAACGTTTCCAATGTAAATTTCCACCTTTATATAGTGTAAAAAGACATCCTGAAGCCTGGGCAGTCATTAATTTGATTGTCCAATATTTCCCTTATGAGATAATGCCTCTCATAGCAAATGTGTACAGCGCGAGCTGAAAATGCATTTACAGCACTAAAAAACCAAACTTTTATAACAGCTAAACTAAACGTTTCCAATGTAAATTTCCACCTTTATATAGTGTAGAAAGGCATCCTGAAGCCTGGAAAGTCATTAATTTGATTGTCCAGTATTTCCTTCATGAGATATTGCAACACTTAGAAAAAGTGTACAGCGCCAGCAGACAATGAATTTTCAGCACTAAAAAAACGAAACTTCATTAACAGCTAAACCAAACGTTTCCAATGTAAATTTCCACATTTATAGAGTGTAAAAAGGCATCCTGAAGCCTGGGAAGTCATTAATTTGATTGTCCAGTATTTCCCTTATGAGATAATGCCTCACATAGCAAATGTGTACAGTGCGAGCTGAAAATGCATTTTCAGCACTAAAAAACCAAACTTTTATAACAGCTAAACCAAAAGTTTCCAATGTAAATTTCCACCTTTATATAGTGTAAAAAGACATCCTGAAGCCTGGGCAGTCATTAATTTGATTGTCCAGTATTTCCCTTATGAGATAATGCCTCACATAGCAAATGTGTACAGCGCGAGCTGAAAATGCATTTACAGCACTAAAAAAACAAACTTTTATAACAGCTAAACTAAACGTTTCCAATGTAAATTTCCACCTTTATATAGTGTAAAAAGACATCCTGAAGCCTGGGCAGTCATTAATTTGATTGTCCAATATTTCCCTTATGAGATAATGCCTCTCATAGCAAATGTGTACAGCGCGAGCTGAAAATGCATTTACAGCACTAAAAACCCAAACTTTTATAACAGCTAAACCAAACGTTTCCAATGTAAATTTCCACCTTTATATAGTGTAGAAAGGCATCCTGAAGCCTGGAAAGTCATTAATTTGATTGTCCAGTATTTCCTTCATGAGATATTGCAACACTTAGAAAAGGTGTACAGCGCCAGCAGACAATGAATTTACAGCACTAAAAAACCAAACTTTTATAACAGCTAAACCAAACGTTTCCAATGTAAATTTCCACCTTTATATAGTGTAGAAAGGCATCCTGAAGCCTGGAAAGTCATTAATTTGATTGTCCAGTATTTCCTTCATAAGATATTGCAACACTTAGAAAAAGTGTACAGCGCCAGGAGACAATGAATTTTCAGCACTAAAAAACCGAAACTTCATTAACAGCTAAACTAAACGTTTCCAATGTAAATTTCCACCTTTATATAGTGTAAAAAGACATCCTGAAGCCTGGGCAGCCATTAATTTGATTGTCCAATATTTCCCTTATGAGATAATCCCTCTCATAGCAAATGTGTACAGCGCGAGCTGAAAATGCATTTACAGCACTAAAAAACCAAACTTTTATAACAGCTAAACCAAACGTTTCCAATGTAAATTTCCACCTTTATATAGTGTAGAAAGGCATCCTGAAGCCTGGAAAGTCATTGATTTGATTGTCCAGTATTTCCTTCATGAGATATTGCAACACTTAGAAAAAGTGTACAGCGCCAGCAGACAATGAATTTTCAGCACTAAAAAAACGAAACTTCATTAACAGCTAAACTAAACGTTTCCAATGTAAATTTCCACCTTTATATAGAGTAAAAAGACATCCTGAAGCCTGGGCAGCCATTTATTTGATTGTCCAATATTTCCCTTATGAGATAATGCCTCTCATAGCAAATGTGTACAGCGCGAGCTGAAAATGCATTTACAGCACTAAAAAACCAAACTTTTATAAGAGCTAAACCAAACGTTTCCAATGTAAATTTCCACCTTTATATAGTGTAAAAAGACATCCTGAAGCCTGGGCAGTCATTAATTTGATTGTCCAATATTTCCCTTATGAGATAATGCCTCTCATAGCAAATGTGTACAGCGCGAGCTGAAAATGCATTTACAGCACTAAAAAAACCAAACTTTTATAACAGCTAAACCAAACGTTTCCAATGTAAATTTCCACCTTTATATAGTGTAGAAAGGCACCCTGAAGCCTGGAAAGTCATTAATTTGATTGTCCAGTATTTCCTTCATGAGATATTGCAACACTTAGAAAAAGTGTACAGCGCCAGCAGACAATGAATTTTCAGCACTAAAAAAACGAAACTTCATTAACAGCTAAACCAAACGTTTCCAATGTAAATTTCCACATTTATAGAGTGTAAAAAGGCATCCTGAAGCCTGGGAAGTCATTAATTTGATTGTCCAGTATTTCCCTTATGAGATAATGCCTCACATAGCAAATGTGTACAGTGCGAGCTGAAAATGCATTTTCAGCACTAAAAAACCAAACTTTTATAACAGCTAAACCAAACGTTTCCAATGTAAATTTCCACCTTTATATAGTGTAAAAAGACATCCTGAAGCCTGGGCAGTCATTAATTCGATTGTCCAATATTTCCTTTATGAGATAATGCCTCTCATAGGCAAATGTGTACAGCGCGAGCTGAAAATGCATTTACAGCACTAAAAAACCAAACTTTTATAACAGCTAAACCAAACTTTCCAATGTAAATTTCCACCTTTATATAGTGTAAAAAGGCATCCTGAAGCCTGGGAAGTCATTAATTTGATTGTCCAGTATTTCCCTTATGAGATAATGCCTCACATAGCAAATGTGTACAGTGCGAGCTGAAAATGCATTTTCAGCACTAAAAAAACGAAACTTCATTAACAGCTAAACCAAACGTTTCCAATGTAAATTTCCACATTTATAGAGTGTAAAAAGGCATCCCGAAGCCTGGGAAGTCATTAATTTGATTGTCCAGTATTTCCCTTATGAGATAATGCCTCACATAGCAAATGTGTACAGTGCGAGCTGAAAATGCATTTTCAGCACTAAAAAACCAAACTTTTATAACAGCGAAACCAAACGTTTCCAATGTAAATTTCCACCTTTATATAGTGTAAAAAGACATCCTGAAGCCTGGGCAGTCATTAATTTGATTGTCCAAAATTTCCCTTATGAGATAATGCCTCTCATAGCAAATGTGTACAGCGCGAGCTGAAAATGCATTTACAGCACTAAAAAACCAAACTTTTATAACAGCTAAACCAAACGTTTCCAATGTAAATTTCTACCTTTATATAGTGTAGAAAGGCATCCTGAAGCCTGGAAAGTCATTAATTTGATTGTCCAGTATTTCCTTCATGAGATATTGCAACACTTAGAAAAAGTGTACAGCGCCAGCAGACAATGAATTTTCAGCACTAAAAAAACGAAACTTCATTAACAGCTAAACTAAACGTTTCCAATGTAAATTTCCACCTTTATATAGTGTAAAAAGACATCCTGAAGCCTGGGCAGTCATTAATTTGATTGTCCAATATTTCCCTTATGAGATAATGCCTCTCATAGCAAATGTGTACAGCGCGAGCTGAAAATGCATTTACAGCACTAAAAAACCAAACTTTTATAACAGCTAAACCAAACGTTTCCAATGTAAATTTCCACCTTTATATAGTGTAGAAAGGCATCCTGAAGCCTGGAAAGTCATTAATTTGATTGTCCAGTATTTCCTTCATGAGATATTGCAACACTTAGAAAAAGTGTACAGCGCCAGCAGACAATGAATTTTCAGCACAAAAAAAACGAAACTTCATTAACAGCTAAACCAAACGTTTCCAATGTAAATTTCCACATTTATAGAGTGTAAAAAGGCATCCTGAAGCCTGGGAAGTCATTAATTTGATTGTCCAGTATTTCCCTTATGAGATAATGCCTCACATAGCAAATGTGTACAGTGCGAGCTGAAAATGCATTTTCAGCACTAAAAAACCAAACTTTTATAACAGCTAAACCAAACGTTTCCAATGTAAATTTCCACCTTTATATAGTGTAAAAAGACATCCTGAAGCCTGGGCAGTCATTAATTTGATTGTCCAGTATTTCCCTTATGAGATAATGCCTCACATAGCAAATGTGTACAGCGCGAGCTGAAAATGCATTTACAGCACTAAAAAAACAAACTTTTATAACAGCTAAACTAAACGTTTCCAATGTAAATTTCCACCTTTATATAGTGTAAAAAGACATCCTGAAGCCTGGGCAGTCATTAATTTGATTGTCCAATATTTCGCTTATGAGATAATGCCTCTCATAGCAAATGTGTACAGCGCGAGCTGAAAATGCATTTACAGGACTAAAAACCCAAACTTTTATAACAGCTAAACCAAACGTTTCCAATGTAAATTTCCACCTTTATATAGTGTAGAAAGGCATCTTGAAGCCTGGAAAGTCATTAATTTGATTGTCCAGTATTTCCTTCATGAGATATTGCAACACTTAGAAAAGGTGTACAGCGCCAGCAGACAATGAATTTTCAGCACTAAAAAAACGAAACTTCATTAACAGCTAAACCAAACGTTTCCAATGTAAATTTCCACATTTATAGAGTGTAAAAAGGCATCCTGAAAGCCCCGGAAGTCATTAATTTGATTGTCCAGTATTTCCCTTATGAGATAATGCCTCACATAGCAAATGTGTACAGTGCGAGCTGAAAATGCATTTTCAGCACTAAAAAACCAAACTTTTATAACAGCTAAACCAAACGTTTCCAATGTAAATTTCCACCTTTATATAGTGTAAAAAGACATCCTGAAGCCTGGGCAGTCATTAATTCGATTGTCCAATATTTCCTTTATGAGATAATGCCTCTCATAGGCAAATGTGTACAGCGCGAGCTGAAAATGCATTTACAGCACTAAAAAACCAAACTTTTATAACAGCTAAACCAAACTTTCCAATGTAAATTTCCACCTTTATATAGTGTAAAAAGGCATCCTGAAGCCTGGGAAGTCATTAATTTGATTGTCCAGTATTTCCCTTATGAGATAATGCCTCACATAGCAAATGTGTACAGTGCGAGCTGAAAATGCATTTTCAGCACTAAAAAAACGAAACTTCATTAACAGCTAAACCAAACGTTTCCAATGTAAATTTCCACATTTATAGAGTGTAAAAAGGCATCCCGAAGCCTGGGAAGTCATTAATTTGATTGTCCAGTATTTCCCTTATGAGATAATGCCTCACATAGCAAATGTGTACAGTGCGAGCTGAAAATGCATTTTCAGCACTAAAAAACCAAACTTTTATAACAGCGAAACCAAACGTTTCCAATGTAAATTTCCACCTTTATATAGTGTAAAAAGACATCCTGAAGCCTGGGAAGTCATTAATTTGATTGTCCAGTATTTCCCTTATGAGATAATGCCTCACATAGCAAATGTGTACAGCGCGAGCTGAAAATGCATTTACAGCACTAAAAAACCAAACTTTTATAACAGCTAAACCAAACGTTTCCAATGTAAATTTCCACCTTTATATAGTGTAGAAAGGCATCCTGAAGCCTGGAAAGTGATTAATTTGATTGTCCAGTATTTCCTTCATGAGATATTGCAACACTTAGAAAAAGTGTACAGCGCCAGCAGACAATGAATTTTCAGCACTAAAAAACCGAAACTTCATTAACAGCTAAACTAAACGTTTCCAATGTAAATTTCCACCTTTATATAGTGTAAAAAGACATCCTGAAGCCTGGGCAGTCATTAATTTGATTGTCCAATATTTCCCTTATGAGATAATGCCTCTCATAGCAAATGTGTACAGCGCGAGCTGAAAATGCATTTACAGCACTAAAAAACCAAACTTTTATAACAGCTAAACCAAACGTTTCCAATGTAAATTTCCACCTTTATATAGTGTAGAAAGGCATCCTGAAGCCTGGAAAGTCATTAATTTGATTGTCCAGTATTTCCTTCATGAGATATTGCAACACTTAGAAAAAGTGTACAGCGCCAGCAGACAATGAATTTCCAGCACTAAAAAAACGAAACTTCATTAACAGCTAAACTAAACGTTTCCAATGTAAATTTCCACCTTTATATAGTGTAAAAAGACATCCTGAAGCCTGGGCAGTCATTAATTTGATTGTCCAATATTTCCCTTATGAGATAATGCCTCTCATAGCAAATGTGTACAGCGCGAGCTGAAAATGCATTTACAGCACTAAAAAACCAAACTTTTATAACAGCTAAACCAAACGTTTCCAATGTAAATTTCCACCTTTATATAGTGTAGAAAGGCATCCTGAAGCCTGGAAAGTCATTAATTTGATTGTCCAGTATTTCCTTCATGAGATATTGCAACACTTAGAAAAAGTGTACAGCGCCAGCAGACAATGAATTTTCAGCACTAAAAAAACGAAACTTCATTAACAGCTAAACCAAACGTTTCCAATGTAAATTTCCACATTTATAGAGTGTAAAAAGGCATCCTGAAGCCTGGGAAGTCATTAATTTGATTGTCCAGTATTTCCCTTATGAGATAATGCCTCACATAGCAAATGTGTACAGTGCGAGCTGAAAATGCATTTTCAGCACTAAAAAACCAAACTTTTATAACAGCTAAACCAAACGTTTCCAATGTAAATTTCCACCTTTATATAGTGTAAAAAGACATCCTGAAGCCTGGGCAGTCATTAATTTGATTGTCCAGTATTTCCCTTATGAGATAATGCCTCACATAGCAAATGTGTACAGCGCGAGCTGAAAATGCATTTACAGCACTAAAAAAACAAACTTTTATAACAGCTAAACTAAACGTTTCCAATGTAAATTTCCACCTTTATATAGTGTAAAAAGACATCCTGAAGCCTGGGCAGTCATTAATTTGATTGTCCAATATTTCCCTTATGAGATAATGCCTCTCATAGCAAATGTGTACAGCGCGAGCTGAAAATGCATTTACAGCACTAAAAAACCAAACTTTTATAACAGCTAAACCAAACGTTTCCAATGTAAATTTCCACCTTTATATAGTGTAGAAAGGCATCCTGAAGCCTGGAAAGTCATTAATTTGATTGTCCAGTATTTCCTTCATGAGATATTGCAACACTTAGAAAAAGTGTACAGCGCCAGCAGACAATGAATTTTCAGCACTAAAAAAACGAAACTTCATTAACAGCTAAACCAAACGTTTCCAATGTAAATTTCCACATTTATAGAGTGTAAAAAGGCATCCTGAAGCCTGGGAAGTCATTAATTTGATTGTCCAGTATTTCCCTTATGAGATAATGCCTCACATAGCAAATGTGTACAGTGCGAGCTGAAAATGCATTTTCAGCACTAAAAAAACAAACTTTTATAACAGCTAAACTAAACGTTTCCAATGTAAATTTCCACCTTTATATAGTGTAAAAAGACATCCTGAAGCCTGGGCAGTCATTAATTTGATTGTCCAATATTTCCCTTATGAGATAATGCCTCTCATAGCAAATGTGTACAGCGCGAGCTGAAAATGCATTTACAGCACTAAAAAAACAAACTTTTATAACAGCTAAACTAAACGTTTCCAATGTAAATTTCCACCTTTATATAGTGTAAAAAGACATCCTGAAGCCTGGGCAGTCATTAATTTGATTGTCCAATATTTCCCTTATGAGATAATGCCTCTCATAGCAAATGTGTACAGCGCGAGCTGAAAATGCATTTACAGCACTAAAAACCCAAACTTTTATAACAGCTAAACCAAACGTTTCCAATGTAAATTTCCACCTTTATATAGTGTAGAAAGGCATCCTGAAGCCTGGAAAGTCATTAATTTGATTGTCCAGTATTTCCTTCATGAGATATTGCAACACTTAGAAAAGGTGTACAGCGCCAGCAGACAATGAATTTTCAGCACTAAAAAAACGAAACTTCATTAACAGCTAAACCAAACGTTTCCAATGTAAATTTCCACATTTATAGAGTGTAAAAATGCATCCTGAAGCCTGGGAAGTCATTAATTTGATTGTCCAGTATTTCCCTTATGAGATAATGCCTCACATAGCAAATGTGTACAGTGCAAGCTGAAAATGCATTTTCAGCACTAAAAAACCAAACTTTTATAACAGCTAAACCAAACGTTTCCAATGTAAATTTCCACCTTTATATAGTGTAAAAAGACATCCTGAAGCCTGGGCAGTCATTAATTTGATTGTCCAATATTTCCCTTATGAGATAATGCCTCTCATAGCAAATGTGTACAGCGCGAGCTGAAAATGCATTTACAGCACTAAAAAACCAAACTTTTATAACAGCTAAACCAAACGTTTCCAATGTAAATTTCCACCTTTATATAGTGTAGAAAGGCATCCTGAAGCCTGGAAAGTCATTAATTTGATTGTCCAGTATTTCCTTCATGAGATATTGCAACACTTAGAAAAAGTGTACAGCGCCAGTAGACAATGAATTTTCAGCACTAAAAAAACGAAACTTCATTAACAGCTAAACTAAACGTTTCCAATGTAAATTTCCACCTTTATATAGTGTAAAAAGACATCCTGAAGCCTGGGCAGTCATTAATTTGATTGTCCAATATTTCCCTTATGAGATAATGCCTCTCATAGCAAATGTGTACAGCGCGAGCTGAAAATGCATTTACAGCACTAAAAAACCAAACTTTTATAACAGCTAAACCAAACGTTTCCAATGTAAATTTCCACCTTTATATAGTGTAGAAAGGCATCCTGAAGCCTGGAAAGTCATTAATTTGATTGTCCAGTATTTCCTTCATGAGATATTGCAACACTTAGAAAAAGTGTACAGCGCCAGCAGACAATGAATTTCCAGCACTAAAAAAACGAAACTTCATTAACAGCTAAACTAAACGTTTCCAATGTAAATTTCCACCTTTATATAGTGTAAAAAGACATCCTGAAGCCTGGGCAGTCATTAATTTGATTGTCCAATATTTCCCTTATGAGATAATGCCTCTCATAGCAAATGTGTACAGCGCGAGCTGAAAATGCATTTACAGCACTAAAAAACCAAACTTTTATAACAGCTAAACCAAACGTTTCCAATGTAAATTTCCACCTTTATATAGTGTAGAAAGGCATCCTGAAGCCTGGAAAGTCATTAATTTGATTGTCCAGTATTTCCTTCATGAGATATTGCAACACTTAGAAAAAGTGTACAGCGCCAGCAGACAATGAATTTTCAGCACTAAAAAAACGAAACTTCATTAACAGCTAAACCAAACGTTTCCAATGTAAATTTCCACATTTATAGAGTGTAAAAAGGCATCCTGAAGCCTGGGAAGTCATTAATTTGATTGTCCAGTATTTCCCTTATGAGATAATGCCTCACATAGCAAATGTGTACAGTGCGAGCTGAAAATGCATTTTCAGCACTAAAAAACCAAACTTTTATAACAGCTAAACCAAACGTTTCCAATGTAAATTTCCACCTTTATATAGTGTAAAAAGACATCCTGAAGCCTGGGCAGTCATTAATTTGATTGTCCAGTATTTCCCTTATGAGATAATGCCTCACATAGCAAATGTGTACAGCGCGAGCTGAAAATGCATTTACAGCACTAAAAAAACAAACTTTTATAACAGCTAAACTAAACGTTTCCAATGTAAATTTCCACCTTTATATAGTGTAAAAAGACATCCTGAAGCCTGGGCAGTCATTAATTTGATTGTCCAATATTTCCCTTATGAGATAATGCCTCTCATAGCAAATGTGTACAGCGCGAGCTGAAAATGCATTTACAGCACTAAAAAACCAAACTTTTATAACAGCTAAACCAAACGTTTCCAATGTAAATTTCCACCTTTATATAGTGTAGAAAGGCATCCTGAAGCCTGGAAAGTCATTAATTTGATTGTCCAGTATTTCCTTCATGAGATATTGCAACACTTAGAAAAAGTGTACAGCGCCAGCAGACAATGAATTTTCAGCACTAAAAAAACGAAACTTCATTAACAGCTAAACCAAACGTTTCCAATGTAAATTTCCACATTTATAGAGTGTAAAAAGGCATCCTGAAGCCTGGGAAGTCATTAATTTGATTGTCCAGTATTTCCCTTATGAGATAATGCCTCACATAGCAAATGTGTACAGTGCGAGCTGAAAATGCATTTTCAGCACTAAAAAAACAAACTTTTATAACAGCTAAACTAAACGTTTCCAATGTAAATTTCCACCTTTATATAGTGTAAAAAGACATCCTGAAGCCTGGGCAGTCATTAATTTGATTGTCCAATATTTCCCTTATGAGATAATGCCTCTCATAGCAAATGTGTACAGCGCGAGCTGAAAATGCATTTACAGCACTAAAAAAACAAACTTTTATAACAGCTAAACTAAACGTTTCCAATGTAAATTTCCACCTTTATATAGTGTAAAAAGACATCCTGAAGCCTGGGCAGTCATTAATTTGATTGTCCAATATTTCCCTTATGAGATAATGCCTCTCATAGCAAATGTGTACAGCGCGAGCTGAAAATGCATTTACAGCACTAAAAACCCAAACTTTTATAACAGCTAAACCAAACGTTTCCAATGTAAATTTCCACCTTTATATAGTGTAGAAAGGCATCCTGAAGCCTGGAAAGTCATTAATTTGATTGTCCAGTATTTCCTTCATGAGATATTGCAACACTTAGAAAAGGTGTACAGCGCCAGCAGACAATGAATTTTCAGCACTAAAAAAACGAAACTTCATTAACAGCTAAACCAAACGTTTCCAATGTAAATTTCCACATTTATAGAGTGTAAAAATGCATCCTGAAGCCTGGGAAGTCATTAATTTGATTGTCCAGTATTTCCCTTATGAGATAATGCCTCACATAGCAAATGTGTACAGTGCAAGCTGAAAATGCATTTTCAGCACTAAAAAACCAAACTTTTATAACAGCTAAACCAAACGTTTCCAATGTAAATTTCCACCTTTATATAGTGTAAAAAGACATCCTGAAGCCTGGGCAGTCATTAATTTGATTGTCCAATATTTCCCTTATGAGATAATGCCTCTCATAGCAAATGTGTACAGCGCGAGCTGAAAATGCATTTACAGCACTAAAAAACCAAACTTTTATAACAGCTAAACCAAACGTTTCCAATGTAAATTTCCACCTTTATATAGTGTAGAAAGGCATCCTGAAGCCTGGAAAGTCATTAATTTGATTGTCCAGTATTTCCTTCATGAGATATTGCAACACTTAGAAAAAGTGTACAGCGCCAGTAGACAATGAATTTTCAGCACTAAAAAAACGAAACTTCATTAACAGCTAAACTAAACGTTTCCAATGTAAATTTCCACCTTTATATAGTGTAAAAAGACATCCTGAAGCCTGGGCAGTCATTAATTTGATTGTCCAATATTTCCCTTATGAGATAATGCCTCTCATAGCAAATGTGTACAGCGCGAGCTGAAAATGCATTTACAGCACTAAAAAACCAAACTTTTATAACAGCTAAACCAAACGTTTCCAATGTAAATTTCCACCTTTATATAGTGTAGAAAGGCATCCTGGAGCCTGGAAAGTCATTAATTTGATTGTCCAGTATTTCCTTCATGAGATATTGCAACACTTAGAAAAAGTGTACAGCGCCAGCAGACAATGAATTTTCAGCACTAAAAAAACCAAACTTTTATAACAGCTAAACCAAACGTTTCCAATGTAAATTTCCACCTTTATATAGTGTAAAAAGACATCCTGAAGCCTGGGCAGTCATTAATTTGATTGTCCAGTATTTCCCTTATGAGATAATGCCTCACATAGCAAATGTGTACAGCGCGAGCTGAAAATGCATTTACAGCACTAAAAAAACAAACTTTTATAACAGCTAAACCAAACGTTTCCAATGTAAATTTCCACCTTTATATAGTGTAGAAAGGCATCCTGAAGCCTGGAAAGTCATTAATTTGATTGTCCAGTATTTCCTACATGAGATATTGCAAAACTTAGAAAAAGTGTACAGCGCCAGCAGACAATGAATTTTCAGCACTAAAAAAACGAAACTTCATTAACAGCTAAACCAAACGTTTCCAATGTAAATTTCCACATTTATAGAGTGTAAAAAGGCATCCTGAAGCCTGGGAAGTCATTAATTTGATTGTCCAGTATTTCCCTTATGAGATAATGCCTCACATAGCAAATGTGTACAGCGCGAGCTGAAAATGCATTTACAGCACTAAAAAACCAAACTTTTATAACAGCTAAACCAAACGTTTCCAATGTAAATTTCCACCTTTATATAGTGTAGAAAGGCATCCTGAAGCCTGGAAAGTGATTAATTTGATTGTCCAGTATTTCCTTCATGAGATATTGCAACACTTAGAAAAAGTGTACAGCGCCAGCAGACAATGAATTTTCAGCACTAAAAAACCGAAACTTCATTAACAGCTAAACTAAACGTTTCCAATGTAAATTTCCACCTTTATATAGTGTAAAAAGACATCCTGAAGCCTGGGCAGTCATTAATTTGATTGTCCAATATTTCCCTTATGAGATAATGCCTCTCATAGCAAATGTGTACAGCGCGAGCTGAAAATGCATTTACAGCACTTAAAAAACCAAACTTTTATAACAGCTAAACCAAACGTTTCCAATGTAAATTTCCACCTTTATATAGTGTAGAAAGGCATCCTGAAGCCTGGAAAGTCATTAATTTGATTGTCCAGTATTTCCTTCATGAGATATTGCAACACTTAGAAAAAGTGTACAGCGCCAGCAGACAATGAATTTCCAGCACTAAAAAAACGAAACTTCATTAACAGCTAAACTAAACGTTTCCAATGTAAATTTCCACCTTTATATAGTGTAAAAAGACATCCTGAAGCCTGGGCAGTCATTAATTTGATTGTCCAATATTTCCCTTATGAGATAATGCCTCTCATAGCAAATGTGTACAGCGCGAGCTGAAAATGCATTTACAGCACTAAAAAACCAAACTTTTATAACAGCTAAACTAAACGTTTCCAATGTAAATTTCCACCTTTATATAGTGTAGAAAGGCATCCTGAAGCCTGGAAAGTCATTAATTTGATTGTCCAGTATTTCCTTCATGAGATATTGCAACACTTAGAAAAAGTGTACAGCGCCAGCAGACAATGAATTTTCAGCACTAAAAAAACGAAACTTCATTAACAGCTAAACCAAACGTTTCCAATGTAAATTTCCACATTTATAGAGTGTAAAAAGGCATCCTGAAGCCTGGGAAGTCATTAATTTGATTGTCCAGTATTTCCCTTATGAGATAATGCCTCACATAGCAAATGTGTACAGTGCGAGCTGAAAATGCATTTTCAGCACTAAAAAACCAAACTTTTATAACAGCTAAACCAAAAGTTTCCAATGTAAATTTCCACCTTTATATAGTGTAAAAAGACATCCTGAAGCCTGGGCAGTCATTAATTTGATTGTCCAGTATTTCCCTTATGAGATAATGCCTCACATAGCAAATGTGTACAGCGCGAGCTGAAAATGCATTTACAGCACTAAAAAAACAAACTTTTATAACAGCTAAACTAAACGTTTCCAATGTAAATTTCCACCTTTATATAGTGTAAAAAGACATCCTGAAGCCTGGGCAGTCATTAATTTGATTGTCCAATATTTCCCTGATGAGATAATGCCTCTCATAGCAAATGTGTACAGCGCGAGCTGAAAATGCATTTACAGCACTAAAAACCCAAACTTTTATAACAGCTAAACCAAACGTTTCCAATGTAAATTTCCACCTTTATATAGTGTAGAAAGGCATCCTGAAGCCTGGAAAGTCATTAATTTGATTGTCCAGTATTTCCTTCATGAGATATTGCAACACTTAGAAAAGGTGTACAGCGCCAGCAGACAATGAATTTACAGCACTAAAAAACCAAACTTTTATAACAGCTAAACCAAACGTTTCCAATGTAAATTTCCACCTTTATATAGTGTAGAAAGGCATCCTGAAGCCTGGAAAGTCATTAATTTGATTGTCCAGTATTTCCTTCATAAGATATTGCAACACTTAGAAAAAGTGTACAGCGCCAGGAGACAATGAATTTTCAGCACTAAAAAACCGAAACTTCATTAACAGCTAAACTAAACGTTTCCAATGTAAATTTCCACCTTTATATAGTGTAAAAAGACATCCTGAAGCCTGGGCAGCCATTAATTTGATTGTCCAATATTTCCCTTATGAGATAATGCCTCTCATAGCAAATGTGTACAGCGCGAGCTGAAAATGCATTTACAGCACTAAAAAACCAAACTTTTATAACAGCTAAACCAAACGTTTCCAATGTAAATTTCCACCTTTATATAGTGTAGAAAGGCATCCTGAAGCCTGGAAAGTCATTGATTTGATTGTCCAGTATTTCCTTCATGAGATATTGCAACACTTAGAAAAAGTGTACAGCGCCAGCAGACAATGAATTTTCAGCACTAAAAAAACGAAACTTCATTAACAGCTAAACTAAACGTTTCCAATGTAAATTTCCACCTTTATATAGAGTAAAAAGACATCCTGAAGCCTGGGCAGCCATTTATTTGATTGTCCAATATTTCCCTTATGAGATAATGCCTCTCATAGCAAATGTGTACAGCGCGAGCTGAAAATGCATTTACAGCACTAAAAAACCAAACTTTTATAACAGCTAAACCAAACGTTTCCAATGTAAATTTCCACCTTTATATAGTGTAAAAAGACATCCTGAAGCCTGGGCAGTCATTAATTTTGATTGTCCAATATTTCCCTTATGAGATAATGCCTCTCATAGCAAATGTGTACAGCGCGAGCTGAAAATGCATTTACAGCACTAAAAAAACCAAACTTTTATAACAGCTAAACCAAACGTTTCCAATGTAAATTTCCACCTTTATATAGTGTAGAAAGGCACCCTGAAGCCTGGAAAGTCATTAATTTGATTGTCCAGTATTTCCTTCATGAGATATTGCAACACTTAGAAAAAGTGTACAGCGCCAGCAGACAATGAATTTTCAGCACTAAAAAAACGAAACTTCATTAACAGCTAAACCAAACGTTTCCAATGTAAATTTCCACATTTATAGAGTGTAAAAAGGCATCCTGAAGCCTGGGAAGTCATTAATTTGATTGTCCAGTATTTCCCTTATGAGATAATGCCTCACATAGCAAATGTGTACAGTGCGAGCTGAAAATGCATTTTCAGCACTAAAAAACCAAACTTTTATAACAGCTAAACCAAACGTTTCCAATGTAAATTTCCACCTTTATATAGTGTAAAAAGACATCCTGAAGCCTGGGCAGTCATTAATTCGATTGTCCAATATTTCCTTTATGAGATAATGCCTCTCATAGGCAAATGTGTACAGCGCGAGCTGAAAATGCATTTACAGCACTAAAAAACCAAACTTTTATAACAGCTAAACCAAACTTTCCAATGTAAATTTCCACCTTTATATAGTGTAAAAAGGCATCCTGAAGCCTGGGAAGTCATTAATTTGATTGTCCAGTATTTCCCTTATGAGATAATGCCTCACATAGCAAATGTGTACAGTGCGAGCTGAAAATGCATTTTCAGCACTAAAAAAACGAAACTTCATTAACAGCTAAACCAAACGTTTCCAATGTAAATTTCCACATTTATAGAGTGTAAAAAGGCATCCCGAAGCCTGGGAAGTCATTAATTTGATTGTCCAGTATTTCCCTTATGAGATAATGCCTCACATAGCAAATGTGTACAGTGCGAGCTGAAAATGCATTTTCAGCACTAAAAAACCAAACTTTTATAACAGCGAAACCAAACGTTTCCAATGTAAATTTCCACCTTTATATAGTGTAAAAAGACATCCTGAAGCCTGGGCAGTCATTAATTTGATTGTCCAAAATTTCCCTTATGAGATAATGCCTCTCATAGCTAATGTGTACAGCGCGAGCTGAAAATGCATTTACAGCACTAAAAAACCAAACTTTTATAACAGCTAAACCAAACGTTTCCAATGTAAATTTCTACCTTTATATAGTGTAGAAAGGCATCCTGAAGCCTGGAAAGTCATTAATTTGATTGTCCAGTATTTCCTTCATGAGATATTGCAACACTTAGAAAAAGTGTACAGCGCCAGCAGACAATGAATTTTCAGCACTAAAAAAACGAAACTTCATTAACAGCTAAACTAAACGTTTCCAATGTAAATTTCCACCTTTATATAGTGTAAAAAGACATCCTGAAGCCTGGGCAGTCATTAATTTGATTGTCCAATATTTCCCTTATGAGATAATGCCTCTCATAGCAAATGTGTACAGCGCGAGCTGAAAATGCATTTACAGCACTAAAAAACCAAACTTTTATAACAGCTAAACCAAACGTTTCCAATGTAAATTTCCACCTTTATATAGTGTAGAAAGGCATCCTGAAGCCTGGAAAGTCATTAATTTGATTGTCCAGTATTTCCTTCATGAGATATTGCAACACTTAGAAAAAGTGTACAGCGCCAGCAGACAATGAATTTTCAGCACAAAAAAAACGAAACTTCATTAACAGCTAAACCAAACGTTTCCAATGTAAATTTCCACATTTATAGAGTGTAAAAAGGCATCCTGAAGCCTGGGAAGTCATTAATTTGATTGTCCAGTATTTCCCTTATGAGATAATGCCTCACATAGCAAATGTGTACAGTGCGAGCTGAAAATGCATTTTCAGCACTAAAAAACCAAACTTTTATAACAGCTAAACCAAACGTTTCCAATGTATATTTCCACCTTTATATAGTGTAAAAAGACATCCTGAAGCCTGGGCAGTCATTAATTTGATTGTCCAGTATTTCCCTTATGAGATAATGCCTCACATAGCAAATGTGTACAGCGCGAGCTGAAAATGCATTTACAGCACTAAAAAAACAAACTTTTATAACAGCTAAACTAAACGTTTCCAATGTAAATTTCCACCTTTATATAGTGTAAAAAGACATCCTGAAGCCTGGGCAGTCATTAATTTGATTGTCCAATATTTCGCTTATGAGATAATGCCTCTCATAGCAAATGTGTACAGCGCGAGCTGAAAATGCATTTACAGGACTAAAAACCCAAACTTTTATAACAGCTAAACCAAACGTTTCCAATGTAAATTTCCACCTTTATATAGTGTAGAAAGGCATCTTGAAGCCTGGAAAGTCATTAATTTGATTGTCCAGTATTTCCTTCATGAGATATTGCAACACTTAGAAAAGGTGTACAGCGCCAGCAGACAATGAATTTTCAGCACTAAAAAAACGAAACTTCATTAACAGCTAAACCAAACGTTTCCAATGTAAATTTCCACATTTATAGAGTGTAAAAAGGCATCCTGAAAGCCCCGGAAGTCATTAATTTGATTGTCCAGTATTTCCCTTATGAGATAATGCCTCACATAGCAAATGTGTACAGTGCGAGCTGAAAATGCATTTTCAGCACTAAAAAACCAAACTTTTATAACAGCTAAACCAAACGTTTCCAATGTAAATTTCCACCTTTATATAGTGTAAAAAGACATCCTGAAGCCTGGGCAGTCATTAATTCGATTGTCCAATATTTCCTTTATGAGATAATGCCTCTCATTGCAAATGTGTACAGCGCGAGCTGAAAATGCATTTACAGCACTAAAAAACCAAACTTTTATAACAGCTAAACCAAACGTTTCCAATGTAAATTTCCACCTTTATATAGTGTAAAAAGGCATCCTGAAGCCTGGAAAGTCATTAATTTGATTGTCCAGTATTTCCTTCATGAGATAATGCCTCACATAGCAAATGTGTACAGTGCGAGCTGAAAATGCATTTTCAGCACTAAAAAACCAAACTTTTATAACAGCTAAACCAAACGTTTCCAATGTAAATTCCACCTTTATATAGTGTAAAAAGACATCCTGAAGCCTGGGCAGTCATTAATTTGATTGTCCAATATTTCCCTTTTGAGATAATGCCTCTCATAGCAAATGTGTACAGCGCGAGCTGAAAATGCATTTACAGCACTAAAAAACCAAACTTTTATAACAGCTAAACCAAACGTTTCCAATGTAAATTTCCACCTTTATATAGTGTAGAAAGGCATCCTGAAGCCTGGAAAGTCATTAATTTGATTGTCCAGTATTTCCTTCATGAGATATTGCAACACTTAGAAAAAGTGTACAGCGCCAGGAGACAATGAATTTTCAGCACTAAAAAACCGAAACTTCATTAACAGCTAAACTAAACGTTTCCAATGTAAATTTCCACCTTTATATAGTGTAAAAAGACATCCTGAAGCCTGGGCAGCCATTAATTTGATTGTCCAATATTTCCCTTATGAGATAATGCCTCTCATAGCAAATGTGTACAGCGCGAGCTGAAAATGCATTTACAGCACTAAAAAACCAAACTTTTATAACAGCTAAACCAAACGTTTCCAATGTAAATTTCCACCTTTATATAGTGTAAAAAGACATCCTGAAGCCTGGGCAGTCATTAATTTGATTGTCCAATATTTCCCTTATGAGATAATGCCTCTCATAGCAAATGTGTACAGCGCGAGCTGAAAATGCATTTACAGCACTAAAAAACCAAACTTTTATAACAGCTAAACCAAACGTTTCCAATGTAAATTTCTACCTTTATATAGTGTAGAAAGGCATCCTGAAGCCTGGAAAGTCATTAATTTGATTGTCCAGTATTTCCTTCATGAGATATTGCAACACTTAGAAAAAGTGTACAGCGCCAGCAGACAATGAATTTTCAGCACTAAAAAAACGAAACTTCATTAACAGCTAAACTAAACGTTTCCAATGTAAATTTCCACCTTTATATAGTGTAAAAAGACATCCTGAAGCCTGGGCAGTCATTAATTTGATTGTCCAATATTTCCCTTATGAGATAATGCCTCTCATAGCAAATGTGTACAGCGCGAGCTGAAAATGCATTTACAGCACTAAAAAACCAAACTTTTATAACAGCTAAACCAAACGTTTCCAATGTAAATTTCCACCTTTATATAGTGTAAAAAGACATCCTGAAGCCTGGGCAGTCATTAATTTGATTGTCCAATACTTCCCTTATGAGATAATGCCTCTCATAGCAAATGTGTACAGCGCGAGCTGAAAATGCATTTACAGCACTAAAAAACCAAACTTTTATAACAGCTAAACCAAACGTTTCCAATGTAAATTTCCACCTTTATATAGTGTAGAAAGGCATCCTGAAGCCTGGAAAGTCATTAATTTGATTGTCCAGTATTTCCTTCATGAGATATTGCAACACTTAGAAAAAGTGTACAGCGCCAGCAGACAATGAATTTTCAGCACTAAAAAAACGAAACTTCATTAACAGCTAAACCAAACGTTTCCAATGTAAATTTCCACATTTATAGAGTGTAAAAAGGCATCCCGAAGCCTGGGAAGTCATTAATTTGATTGTCCAGTATTTCCCTTATGAGATAATGCCTCACATAGCAAATGTGTACAGTGCGAGCTGAAAATGCATTTTCAGCACTAAAAAACCAAACTTTTATAACAGCGAAACCAAACGTTTCCAATGTAAATTTCCACCTTTATATAGTGTAAAAAGACATCCTGAAGCCTGGGCAGTCATTAATTTGATTGTCCAAAATTTCCCTTATGAGATAATGCCTCTCATAGCAAATGTGTACAGCGCGAGCTGAAAATGCATTTACAGCACTAAAAAACCAAACTTTTATAACAGCTAAACCAAACGTTTCCAATGTAAATTTCTACCTTTATATAGTGTAGAAAGGCATCCTGAAGCCTGGAAAGTCATTAATTTGATTGTCCAGTATTTCCTTCATGAGATATTGCAACACTTAGAAAAAGTGTACAGCGCCAGCAGACAATGAATTTTCAGCACTAAAAAAACGAAACTTCATTAACAGCTAAACTAAACGTTTCCAATGTAAATTTCCACCTTTATATAGTGTAAAAAGACATCCTGAAGCCTGGGCAGTCATTAATTTGATTGTCCAATATTTCCCTTATGAGATAATGCCTCTCATAGCAAATGTGTACAGCGCGAGCTGAAAATGCATTTACAGCACTAAAAAACCAAACTTTTATAACAGCTAAACCAAACGTTTCCAATGTAAATTTCCACCTTTATATAGTGTAGAAAGGCATCCTGAAGCCTGGAAAGTCATTAATTTGATTGTCCAGTATTTCCTTCATGAGATATTGCAACACTTAGAAAAAGTGTACAGCGCCAGCAGACAATGAATTTTCAGCACAAAAAAAACGAAACTTCATTAACAGCTAAACCAAACGTTTCCAATGTAAATTTCCACATTTATAGAGTGTAAAAAGGCATCCTGAAGCCTGGGAAGTCATTAATTTGATTGTCCAGTATTTCCCTTATGAGATAATGCCTCACATAGCAAATGTGTACAGTGCGAGCTGAAAATGCATTTTCAGCACTAAAAAACCAAACTTTTATAACAGCTAAACCAAACGTTTCCAATGTAAATTTCCACCTTTATATAGTGTAAAAAGACATCCTGAAGCCTGGGCAGTCATTAATTTGATTGTCCAGTATTTCCCTTATGAGATAATGCCTCACATAGCAAATGTGTACAGCGCGAGCTGAAAATGCATTTACAGCACTAAAAAAACAAACTTTTATAACAGCTAAACTAAACGTTTCCAATGTAAATTTCCACCTTTATATAGTGTAAAAAGACATCCTGAAGCCTGGGCAGTCATTAATTTGATTGTCCAATATTTCGCTTATGAGATAATGCCTCTCATAGCAAATGTGTACAGCGCGAGCTGAAAATGCATTTACAGGACTAAAAACCCAAACTTTTATAACAGCTAAACCAAACGTTTCCAATGTAAATTTCCACCTTTATATAGTGTAGAAAGGCATCTTGAAGCCTGGAAAGTCATTAATTTGATTGTCCAGTATTTCCTTCATGAGATATTGCAACACTTAGAAAAGGTGTACAGCGCCAGCAGACAATGAATTTTCAGCACTAAAAAAACGAAACTTCATTAACAGCTAAACCAAACGTTTCCAATGTAAATTTCCACATTTATAGAGTGTAAAAAGGCATCCTGAAAGCCCCGGAAGTCATTAATTTGATTGTCCAGTATTTCCCTTATGAGATAATGCCTCACATAGCAAATGTGTACAGTGCGAGCTGAAAATGCATTTTCAGCACTAAAAAACCAAACTTTTATAACAGCTAAACCAAACGTTTCCAATGTAAATTTCCACCTTTATATAGTGTAAAAAGACATCCTGAAGCCTGGGCAGTCATTAATTCGATTGTCCAATATTTCCTTTATGAGATAATGCCTCTCATTGCAAATGTGTACAGCGCGAGCTGAAAATGCATTTACAGCACTAAAAAACCAAACTTTTATAACAGCTAAACCAAACGTTTCCAATGTAAATTTCCACCTTTATATAGTGTAAAAAGGCATCCTGAAGCCTGGAAAGTCATTAATTTGATTGTCCAGTATTTCCTTCATGAGATAATGCCTCACATAGCAAATGTGTACAGTGCGAGCTGAAAATGCATTTTCAGCACTAAAAAACCAAACTTTTATAACAGCTAAACCAAACGTTTCCAATGTAAATTCCACCTTTATATAGTGTAAAAAGACATCCTGAAGCCTGGGCAGTCATTAATTTGATTGTCCAATATTTCCCTTTTGAGATAATGCCTCTCATAGCAAATGTGTACAGCGCGAGCTGAAAATGCATTTACAGCACTAAAAAACCAAACTTTTATAACAGCTAAACCAAACGTTTCCAATGTAAATTTCCACCTTTATATAGTGTAGAAAGGCATCCTGAAGCCTGGAAAGTCATTAATTTGATTGTCCAGTATTTCCTTCATGAGATATTGCAACACTTAGAAAAAGTGTACAGCGCCAGGAGACAATGAATTTTCAGCACTAAAAAACCGAAACTTCATTAACAGCTAAACTAAACGTTTCCAATGTAAATTTCCACCTTTATATAGTGTAAAAAGACATCCTGAAGCCTGGGCAGCCATTAATTTGATTGTCCAATATTTCCCTTATGAGATAATGCCTCTCATAGCAAATGTGTACAGCGCGAGCTGAAAATGCATTTACAGCACTAAAAAACCAAACTTTTATAACAGCTAAACCAAACGTTTCCAATGTAAATTTCCACCTTTATATAGTGTAAAAAGACATCCTGAAGCCTGGGCAGTCATTAATTTGATTGTCCAATATTTCCCTTATGAGATAATGCCTCTCATAGCAAATGTGTACAGCGCGAGCTGAAAATGCATTTACAGCACTAAAAAACCAAACTTTTATAACAGCTAAACCAAACGTTTCCAATGTAAATTTCTACCTTTATATAGTGTAGAAAGGCATCCTGAAGCCTGGAAAGTCATTAATTTGATTGTCCAGTATTTCCTTCATGAGATATTGCAACACTTAGAAAAAGTGTACAGCGCCAGCAGACAATGAATTTTCAGCACTAAAAAAACGAAACTTCATTAACAGCTAAACTAAACGTTTCCAATGTAAATTTCCACCTTTATATAGTGTAAAAAGACATCCTGAAGCCTGGGCAGTCATTAATTTGATTGTCCAATATTTCCCTTATGAGATAATGCCTCTCATAGCAAATGTGTACAGCGCGAGCTGAAAATGCATTTACAGCACTAAAAAACCAAACTTTTATAACAGCTAAACCAAACGTTTCCAATGTAAATTTCCACCTTTATATAGTGTAAAAAGACATCCTGAAGCCTGGGCAGTCATTAATTTGATTGTCCAATATTTCCCTTATGAGATAATGCCTCTCATAGCAAATGTGTACAGCGCGAGCTGAAAATGCATTTACAGCACTAAAAAACCAAACTTTTATAACAGCTAAACCAAACGTTTCCAATGTAAATTTCCACCTTTATATAGTGTAGAAAGGCATCCTGAAGCCTGGAAAGTCATTAATTTGATTGTCCAGTATTTCATTCATGAGATATTGCAACACTTAGAAAAAGTGTACAGCGCCAGCAGACAATGAATTTTCAGCACTAAAAAAACGAAACTTCATTAACAGCTAAACCAAACGTTTCCAATGTAAATTTCCACATTTATAGAGTGTAAAAAGGCATCCTGAAGCCTGGGAAGTAATTAATTTGATTGTCCAGTATTTCCCTTATGAGATAATGCCTCACATAGCAAATGTGTACAGTGCGAGCTGAAAATGCATTTTCAGCACTAAAAAAACAAACTTTTATAACAGCTAAACCAAACGTTTCCAATGTAAATTTCCACCTTTATATAGTGTAAAAAGACATCCTGAAGCCTGGGCAGTCATTAATTTGATTGTCCAGTATTTCCCTTATGAGATAATGCCTCACATAGCAAATGTGTACAGCGCGAGCTGAAAATGCATTTACAGCACTAAAAAAACAAACTTTTATAACAGCTAAACTAAACGTTTCCAATGTAAATTTCCACCTTTATATAGTGTAAAAAGACATCCTGAAGCCTGGGCAGTCATTAATTTGATTGTCCAATATTTCGCTTATGAGATAATGCCTCTCATAGCAAATGTGTACAGCGCGAGCTGAAAATGCATTTACAGGACTAAAAACCCAAACTTTTATAACAGCTAAACCAAACGTTTCCAATGTAAATTTCCACCTTTATATAGTGTAGAAAGGCATCTTGAAGCCTGGAAAGTCATTAATTTGATTGTCCAGTATTTCCTTCATGAGATATTGCAACACTTAGAAAAGGTGTACAGCGCCAGCAGACAATGAATTTTCAGCACTAAAAAAACGAAACTTCATTAACAGCTAAACCAAACGTTTCCAATGTAAATTTCCACATTTATAGAGTGTAAAAAGGCATCCTGAAAGCCTGGGAAGTCATTAATTTGATTGTCCAGTATTTCCCTTATGAGATAATGCCTCACATAGCAAATGTGTACAGTGCGAGCTGAAAATGCATTTTCAGCACTAAAAAACCAAACTTTTATAACAGCTAAACCAAACGTTTCCAATGTAAATTTCCACCTTTATATAGTGTAAAAAGACATCCTGAAGCCTGGGCAGTCATTAATTCGATTGTCCAATATTTCCTTTATGAGATAATGCCTCTCATAGCAAATGTGTACAGCGCGAGCTGAAAATGCATTTAACAGCACTAAAAAACCAAACTTTTATAACAGCTAAACCAAACGTTTCCAATGTAAATTTCCACCTTTATATAGTGTAAAAAGGCATCCTGAAGCCTGGAAAGTCATTAATTTGATTGTCCAGTATTTCCTTCATGAGATAATGCCTCACATAGCAAATGTGTACAGTGCGAGCTGAAAATGCATTTTCAGCACTAAAAAACCAAACTTTTATAACAGCTAAACCAAACGTTTCCAATGTAAATTCCACCTTTATATAGTGTAAAAAGACATCCTGAAGCCTGGGCAGTCATTAATTTGATTGTCCAATATTTCCCTTTTGAGATAATGCCTCTCATAGCAAATGTGTACAGCGCGAGCTGAAAATGCATATACAGCACTAAAAAACCAAACTTTTATAACAGCTAAACCAAACGTTTCCAATGTAAATTTCCACCTTTATATAGTGTAAAAAGACATCCTGAAGCCTGGGCAGTCATTAATTCGATTGTCCAATATTTCCTTTATGAGATAATGCCTCTCATTGCAAATGTGTACAGCGCGAGCTGAAAATGCATTTACAGCACTAAAAAACCAAACTTTTATAACAGCTAAACCAAACGTTTCCAATGTAAATTTCCACCTTTATATAGTGTAAAAAGGCATCCTGAAGCCTGGAAAGTCATTAATTTGATTGTCCAGTATTTCCTTCATGAGATAATGCCTCACATAGCAAATGTGTACAGTGCGAGCTGAAAATGCATTTTCAGCACTAAAAAACCAAACTTTTATAACAGCTAAACCAAACGTTTCCAATGTAAATTCCACCTTTATATAGTGTAAAAAGACATCCTGAAGCCTGGGCAGTCATTAATTTGATTGTCCAATATTTCCCTTTTGAGATAATGCCTCTCATAGCAAATGTGTACAGCGCGAGCTGAAAATGCATTTACAGCACTAAAAAACCAAACTTTTATAACAGCTAAACCAAACGTTTCCAATGTAAATTTCCACCTTTATATAGTGTAGAAAGGCATCCTGAAGCCTGGAAAGTCATTAATTTGATTGTCCAGTATTTCCTTCATGAGATATTGCAACACTTAGAAAAAGTGTACAGCGCCAGGAGACAATGAATTTTCAGCACTAAAAAACCGAAACTTCATTAACAGCTAAACTAAACGTTTCCAATGTAAATTTCCACCTTTATATAGTGTAAAAAGACATCCTGAAGCCTGGGCAGCCATTAATTTGATTGTCCAATATTTCCCTTATGAGATAATGCCTCTCATAGCAAATGTGTACAGCGCGAGCTGAAAATGCATTTACAGCATAAAAAACCAAACTTTTATAACAGCTAAACCAAACGTTTCCAATGTAAATTTCCACCTTTATATAGTGTAAAAAGACATCCTGAAGCCTGGGCAGTCATTAATTTGATTGTCCAATATTTCCCTTATGAGATAATGCCTCTCATAGCAAATGTGTACAGCGCGAGCTGAAAATGCATTTACAGCACTAAAAAACCAAACTTTTATAACAGCTAAACCAAACGTTTCCAATGTAAATTTCTACCTTTATATAGTGTAGAAAGGCATCCTGAAGCCTGGAAAGTCATTAATTTGATTGTCCAGTATTTCCTTCATGAGATATTGCAACACTTAGAAAAAGTGTACAGCGCCAGCAGACAATGAATTTTCAGCACTAAAAAAACGAAACTTCATTAACAGCTAAACTAAACGTTTCCAATGTAAATTTCCACCTTTATATAGTGTAAAAAGACATCCTGAAGCCTGGGCAGTCATTAATTTGATTGTCCAATATTTCCCTTATGAGATAATGCCTCTCATAGCAAATGTGTACAGCGCGAGCTGAAAATGCATTTACAGCACTAAAAAACCAAACTTTTATAACAGCTAAACCAAACGTTTCCAATGTAAATTTCCACCTTTATATAGTGTAAAAAGACATCCTGAAGCCTGGGCAGTCATTAATTTGATTGTCCAATATTTCCCTTATGAGATAATGCCTCTCATAGCAAATGTGTACAGCGCGAGCTGAAAATGCATTTACAGCACTAAAAAACCAAACTTTTATAACAGCTAAACCAAACGTTTCCAATGTAAATTTCCACCTTTATATAGTGTAGAAAGGCATCCTGAAGCCTGGAAAGTCATTAATTTGATTGTCCAGTATTTCCTTCATGAGATATTGCAACACTTAGAAAAAGTGTACAGCGCCAGCAGACAATGAATTTTCAGCACTAAAAAAACGAAACTTCATTAACAGCTAAACCAAACGTTTCCAATGTAAATTTCCACATTTATAGAGTGTAAAAAGGCATCCTGAAGCCTGGGAAGTAATTAATTTGATTGTCCAGTATTTCCCTTATGAGATAATGCCTCACATAGCAAATGTGTACAGTGCGAGCTGAAAATGCATTTTCAGCACTAAAAAAACAAACTTTTATAACAGCTAAACCAAACGTTTCCAATGTAAATTTCCACCTTTATATAGTGTAAAAAGACATCCTGAAGCCTGGGCAGTCATTAATTTGATTGTCCAGTATTTCCCTTATGAGATAATGCCTCACATAGCAAATGTGTACAGCGCGAGCTGAAAATGCATTTACAGCACTAAAAAAACAAACTTTTATAACAGCTAAACTAAACGTTTCCAATGTAAATTTCCACCTTTATATAGTGTAAAAAGACATCCTGAAGCCTGGGCAGTCATTAATTTGATTGTCCAATATTTCGCTTATGAGATAATGCCTCTCATAGCAAATGTGTACAGCGCGAGCTGAAAATGCATTTACAGGACTAAAAACCCAAACTTTTATAACAGCTAAACCAAACGTTTCCAATGTAAATTTCCACCTTTATATAGTGTAGAAAGGCATATTGAAGCCTGGAAAGTCATTAATTTGATTGTCCAGTATTTCCTTCATGAGATATTGCAACACTTAGAAAAGGTGTACAGCGCCAGCAGACAATGAATTTTCAGCACTAAAAAAACGAAACTTCATTAACAGCTAAACCAAACGTTTCCAATGTAAATTTCCACATTTATAGAGTGTAAAAAGGCATCCTGAAAGCCTGGGAAGTCATTAATTTGATTGTCCAGTATTTCCCTTATGAGATAATGCCTCACATAGCAAATGTGTACAGTGCGAGCTGAAAATGCATTTTCAGCACTAAAAAACCAAACTTTTATAACAGCTAAACCAAACGTTTCCAATGTAAATTTCCACCTTTATATAGTGTAAAAAGACATCCTGAAGCCTGGGCAGTCATTAATTCGATTGTCCAATATTTCCTTTATGAGATAATGCCTCTCATAGCAAATGTGTACAGCGCGAGCTGAAAATGCATTTACAGCACTAAAAAACCAAACTTTTATAACAGCTAAACCAAACGTTTCCAATGTAAATTTCCACCTTTATATAGTGTAAAAAGGCATCCTGAAGCCTGGAAAGTCATTAATTTGATTGTCCAGTATTTCCTTCATGAGATAATGCCTCACATAGCAAATGTGTACAGTGCGAGCTGAAAATGCATTTTCAGCACTAAAAAACCAAACTTTTATAACAGCTAAACCAAACGTTTCCAATGTAAATTCCACCTTTATATAGTGTAAAAAGACATCCTGAAGCCTGGGCAGTCATTAATTTGATTGTCCAATATTTCCCTTTTGAGATAATGCCTCTCATAGCAAATGTGTACAGCGCGAGCTGAAAATGCATTTACAGCACTAAAAAACCAAACTTTTATAACAGCTAAACCAAACGTTTCCAATGTAAATTTCCACCTTTATATAGTGTAAAAAGGCATCCTGAAGCCTGGAAAGTCATTAATTTGATTGTCCAGTATTTCCTTCATGAGATAATGCCTCACATAGCAAATGTGTACAGTGCGAGCTGAAAATGCATTTTCAGCACAAAAAAACAAACTTTTATAACAGCTAAACCAAACGTTTCCAATGTAAATTCCACCTTTATATAGTGTAAAAAGACATCCTGAAGCCTGGGCAGTCATTAATTTGATTGTCCAGTATTTCCCTTATGAGATAATGCCTCACATAGCAAATGTGTACAGTGCGAGCTGAAAATGCATTTTCAGCACTAAAAAAACCAAACTTTTATAACAGCTAAACCAAACGTTTCCAATGTAAATTTCCACCTTTATATAGTGTAAAAAGACATCCTGAAGCCTGGGCAGTCATTAATTTGATTGTCCAATATTTCCCTTATGAGATAATGCCTCTCATAGCAAATGTGTACAGCGCGAGCTGAAAATGCATTTACAGCACTAAAAAACCAAACTTTTATAACAGCTAAACCAAACGTTTCCAATGTAAATTTCCACCTTTATATAGTGTAGAAAGGCATCCTGAAGCCTGGAAAGTCATTAATTTGATTGTCCAGTATTTCCTTCATGAGATATTGCAACACTTAGAAAAAGTGTACAGCGCCAGCAGACAATGAATTTTCAGCACTAAAAAAAACGAAACTTCATTAACAGCTAAACTAAACGTTTCCAATGTAAATTTCCTCCTTTATATAGTGTAAAAAGACATCCTGATGCCTGGGCAGTCATTAATTTGATTGTCCAATATTTCCCTTATGAGATAATGCCTCTCATAGCAAATGTGTACAGCGCGAGCTGAAAATGCATTTACAGCACTAAAAAACCAAACTTTTATAACAGCTAAACCAAAACTGGGTTTAGCTAGTCAGTAAAACACTCTTTATAGTGTAGCAACGTTAGTAACGCTAAATTCTTACCTAGTTTATGAGACGAGTGCTGTACTTGACTATTTTTTGTAATTTATTATTATTTTTTTTTTTTAATGCTTTATAGAGCAAATTGCACCTATGACAGTTGTTATTACCACAGAAGCCATCTCAAATGGTTGCAAACTCTGAGGGTGACTTTGAACCGGAAGTCCCGCCTCAATCGTCATCTGATTGACAGCGGAATCCTGGAGCCAGAGAAGAGAAAAGAATCAGACACGAAGTTGAAGAAGCGAAAAAAAATAAACATCGAATCTTAAAGTTCTCGCAACGAGGGTGACTGTTGGGGTCTGGAGAAGTGACCGGGAGATGGGGAGCCCCGTATTTTGGTCTTGGTAAGAGGGTAACTCACTTGATGTTGACGAGGGAACCTATGCCGCTATGCTATATACCGTCGTGAGAAAACTACGGCCTGGGGGCCACATGCGGCCCGTTAAACGTTTTAATCCGGCCCGCCGAATTTGAAAAAAAAAAAAATAAACCTTGTTAATGTTTTATTTTCAAAATAGTGTGGTTTTTCAAAGACAAGCTTTTGTTCACTTTCATTTAAAATTAAATGTATTTTTTTTCTCAGATGAGATGAGGTTACCAAAACACTCCATCCATCTGCTCCTGGTCCAGCCCCTCTGTCAAATTTTAGAACCCATTGTGGCCCGCCAATAAAAAAGTTTTCCCACCCCTGCTATATACTATAAACTATGTTGATGTCGTCAGGCCATTATAGAGTATTTCTTCTGACATTTTGAAGGAGAAATAATACTCAACGTTTTATTTTTTTATGATGTTTGAGGCATTCTGACTGAAATACAGTTAAATTGAGGTTACCAGTAGTCATTTCCATTACCTGTAAATGTAAATTAGAATGTAACTTACTACAGTGAACCCTCGGTTATCGCGGTTAATGGGGACCGAGACCACCCGCGAAAACTGAAAATCCGCGAAGTAGCGGCGCACCTTCAAAAATGCTTAAAAAAAAAAAGTGCGAAGTAGCGGCGCACCTTCAAAAATGCTTTAAAAAAAAAGTGCGAAGTAGCGGCGCACCTTCAAAAATGCTTAAAAAAATAAATAAATAAAATAATAATATATATATATATATATATATATATATATATATACGGGTAGAGAGAGAGAGGGTGAAATTCATGTTATAACAAAAAAAAAAATTATTAAAACATTTTTTTATTCCCCAGCCATTATTTTTGTATTTATTCAATTACTTCTTTTTGTATTTATTTAATTACTTCGACTTTTACCTGCTGGTACGCCGTCCGGTGTGCCCTGGCATTCTTCATTTATTTATTCATTTATTCATTCATAACTGACAGCCTCGCGCTCCGCTCATGCCCGGGCGGAAGGTGTTCCTCTTCGGCTTAACAACCACGCACGCCGGCCGGTCTCCTCCGGAGCTCTCGCACGGTCCCGAACGGAGCGAAATGTCGCCCCGCTAGTGCCCGGGCGGAAGTTGTTCCTCTTCGGCTTAACTGCCACGCACGCTGGCCGGAGCTCTGGTACGGTCCGAACCGCGCGAAACGTCGCCCCAAATCGTGCCCGGGGGAACGTGCTCTTCTTTGTCCACTCTCCTCTTCGCCCACGTTCTTCTTCGGCGCACGCCGGCCGTCTAACCACTCCAGCGCCCCGTCGTGCCGCTCGGCGAAACTACAATGCCCCCGAATATTTTTTAGACCCGCGAAGCACTGAACCCGCGAAAGGTGAACCGCGAAGTAGCGAGGGTTCACTGTATTGCAGCCAGATACCTATAAAATGTCATTTAATTTGCACTGTTTTGATCGCCACTGTTTTGCTCATTGAACAACAAATGAAAAGATGAATCATACACAGTGTTTGTAAAGATAATTGTCAATGTTTTATTAAATGAAATTCCAATGTAAAATTGTGTAATATTGTGTTATATAATGGGTCTACAACATACATTTCTCACAGACAAGTAGAGCTTTTTCTCATGAAATGTGTTGAAAAAAAACTAACATTTGAACATTGTTTTGCGTTACAACATCCGTGTTTACTGGTCATAAATTATTAACTTAAGTTTAATATACACTACACGAGCTGGGTAGCCACCACGCCTCAACCACCATAACAAGTTCGCTAACCCTTTAAGTCGAACGAGGTAGCTAACATATCGGGTTCAATTTGTACCAAAAATATGCTGTTGTGCCTTGTGTCTCTGTATATGTCGTCATGACGTGTCATTTGACAAAGCCTTGTGTCGATGTTAGTTGTCGATGTAACAGTCTTTGTTAGATGTCAATGTATGTCTATGTTAGATCTCAATGTGTCGATGTTAGATGTCAATCTATGTGTCTATATTAGATGTGTTTATGTTAGATGTCTATGTAAATGTTTGTTAGATGTCGATGTGTGTAAGATGTCTATGTAAAGGTTGGTTAGATGTCGATGTCTATGTAAATGTTTATGATGGATGTCGATGTGTCTGTTAGATGTCCGTGTTTGTTAGATGTGATTGTAATGGTTTATGTTATAGACGTCAATGTAAGTGTCAATGTTAGATGCCCATGCATGTTTGTTAGATGTCGATATATGTGTCATTGTTACATTTCAACGTAAATGTTGTTCGTGCAAGTTTCCAGTCCTCCAGCCACGTGACATCATGCGCGTCAAAGTGATAACTCGTACATTTCACGGAGGGAAAAAAAACAGACACCATTGGTAGTTTTGACCGGGAAAAAAAATCATTTATTTTTTTCGAACACCTCATGTCTCTTTCAGCGTAAGAATAAACATGACACGACCAAAATAAAATATACCAACACAGGCAAATATTTAAGGAGCACTCAAGAGATACACTTCAGCTCATTTAATCCCACCTATTTTTACTAACGCAAACCCTTCAATTCTAGCGCCCACAGAATAGTGTGCTATAATGCTATAAAAATATGGAGCCTTTACCTGACAGCGTTTGAATATAACTGAATTCCCATTGCTCACGAAAAACTGAGAAACTAAGAACAAACATTTCAAGCACAAGCTTGACTTGACTTCAACAGTTCTATTTTTTCTTTTGTGACAGCTCAGACATCAAAATAATGCTTTCCTTCTATAAAATAAAAACAGCATGACAAAAGGTGCTGAAATAAACTATATACGGAAGTGCGTGAGTGACAGTGTGTGCATGTGTTTTTGCAACGCATGTGTACACCCCGCCATACAAATTACACAATTCGTTGGGTATGTGGTATACACTTAAAAACAATTGCCTTGGAGCAAGTGAACACAACACGTCTCACACTGTATACATGCTGTAGAAGGGCTGGGCGATATGACCTCAAATCAATATCGCGAGAAATCGAGCAATTTTACCTCGATAACGATAAATGCACAATAAATTCCCACGTGGACTAAAATCAAAATAAATGCAGGAATTGCATATTGACTGTTTTTTTTATTGACCAACTGGTACACTTTACTTTCAATGAAAAATAAAAGTACAAAAATCATTTGTATGAACATTCCAAATAGCTTGCAGGGTTCGCGGTTAACTTTAAAAACTGCTTGCCCATAGGGCAAGTGCCACTAAAATTTGCCTTGCCCGAGTGGCCAAATTACTTGCCCGACTTGGGCAAGTGACAATTTTTTTTCTCTAAGAATAAAATGTTTATGGTTGTAAAATGTGCGCCACAAATGTAAATAAACATATAATCTGATAAGCATAAATTAATCTTGTTTTCATCGTCAACCATGAAACCCTACTCACAAGAGCAAATGTATCATCCTGTGCAGTTATTGAAAATGTTAATTGTAGTTTTAATAATTAACAAATCTGCATGTTAAATTGGGAAAATGATATTACAGCAATCCAGATGATCAATTTTAAGTCCAGGAGAGCGTATTAATTGAGGAATCACATGAGTAAATTATGAGTGTGGCAAATTTGTGTATTCCTTTAAGACCAGTGCCTGTGGTGCTGCCTCCATAAGTTTCATAGCATAAACAGAACACAGTCACTGACACTATGTCAGGTCACATCATGGAGCTAATGAATTAACAGCCAATAATCAAATATTACTCCCTTCCTTACTCACAACTGAATTGTCTACTTAAAAATATTCGAGCTATTTTAGTCATGTCAGAGGAATCCGAAATTTTCGGCCAAAATATCGTAGGTTTTTGTTGTGTTTTTCAAACTTCAAATGAGGATGCTACGACAGCGAGTTCCAATACTGCGGGATTTATTGACGTCCACTTTAACTCGACATTCACTGAACTAACTGATCCCCGTAGCGCCCGCCCATTGCCCCCGATAAGGCCAATGGACCATACCAAAACATAAGGGGTTGTCTGGGTTAAACCATCACCATACAGTGCACACAAACAGATCACACCACCGTTTTCGTCAAAATTAAAGATATTTGGCTGCTTTAAAAAATGCTTGCCCGGTCGGGCAAGTTGCCCATAATTTTACCTTGCCCGTGGCCAAATTTCACTTGCCCCGGGCAATCGGGAAGCGGTTAACCGCGAACCCTGAGCTTGCTTTGCATGACTTGAACAATGTCACAAAGAAAAAGGGTACCTCTTGCGAAATCTTTTTCTGCAAATAGATTGCGCCAAGATGCTCTCATGATGTAAATAATGGCAAATAAAAAAACGCTAAATAAAATGAAAGAAAATGTCAATGCAAGCCAAATAAACAAGTGGGTATTATCGGGGAAAATGTGCCGTCTCGAGTACTCTGCTGCGCAGTCGCCACTTGTCATCTATGTAATGCACAGTTAGGCTCAATCAGGGATCCATGTTGCGACCCGACCACAAGTCGGATGTAGATGCAAAATGCTTGACATGTCTAAGCTCCCGGCCCGATGTAGTCCATATCGGGAAATACGGCTTTCATGAAGCGTTTAAATCCTGTGCGCGCCACGTAACTAGAGGAGCTTTATCTTTAGCTATGTGCTAAGCTATCGCGTCCACCTCTGAGACGTTCTCTCGTATGGTGTCGCCTCCGTTCATGGGCTGTTGTCACTTGTCGAACCTTGCTTCTCACTTTGAACTTTCAGCACAGCATGGTTGTGTTGTGGGTGGTGAGAAAGCTTCTGGATTTGAATCGCCAGCAACGAGAGCGACAGACGGGTGGAGTCACATGACTAGAGGCGCTGTAGCGGTCTTAAAGGGGCATGAACATTGCCGCAGACAAAAGGCTTTTCTTTTTTTATTCATCGAATTTACCGACATGGGCAAAATGATTTCGGTCATTGTAATAAATTTCGGTAACGGTAAATTTTCGGTTTATCGCCCAGCCCTATGCTGTAGCATGGCTTTTTTTGCCGTGGGTGTCAAATATTTTACTTTGTTTTCAGAGTGCTTACAGACCTCTTGGTTTTGCCTCAAAATAATTGTCTGCAAAGCAGTCTGTGCCATCCGCATCATTGATGTGCAGGAGTAGCTTGTTGGTAATAAATAGCTGCAAGAAGTCCGCTGTTTGCCGCAGCATCCAGTGGTCCAGCGCTCGCAGTGAAAGTCTTGTCTGGCAGCCCGAACCATGCCCAAACATTTCGAGATGCACGCCCACTAAATTCCAGAAATATAAACATGGACAAACTTGACATTCTTCCAGATTCTGTCTCTTTGCATTGTTTTGAAGTTACTCCTGCAACTTTTCCACTTCTTCGATCCTCCCCATTGTCTGAAAAAGAAGTGTATATTTTGATTTGAAATAATGACCTCAACATACCAATACATTTGTTTATCATCTGAACTGGATTATTTTGAAACAACATTTGGGTTGGACATCTGGGATTTGTTGTTGTGTATATTCAGAGTAATCCTTTTCTTGTATATAGCTAAAGCAATAGTCGCTGGCCTTGAAAATGGGTACAAGACTTGACCAAATTAAGATGCCATAAGGTCTAATTTGCCCCTTCTCTACCACAACTGATTTAGAGGCCATTAGTAACAGATTTGAGAAGACCACTTTTAAAGATATGAAGCCAGAGCTCGGCACCGGACCCATTTTAATTATTTATTATAATTTTAATGTATTATTGAGCAAATGACACAATATGTCAGTAGTGATTACCACAGAAGTCATGTCAAAATAGTGCAAATTCTGAGGTCGACTTCAAATCAGACAGGCGGAGACGAGCGCCAGAGAAGAGATGAGAATCAGAAGAGATGTTGAAGAAGCTAATAACAAAAAAAACAAAAAAACACATCAAATCTCCATGTAGTAGCAACGGGGATGGCTCATGGGGTCAGGAGAAGTGAGCGGGAGATGGGGAGTATGAGGTGCCGTTGGGGACAAAAGTCAGGAATCGCTTCACACTTCTGAAATGCACTCTTACACACCAGTGAAATTGTTGTTGCTCATGCATACTTATGAAACGCTATCATACATACGAGTGAAACGCTCTCATACACACTAGTGAAATAGTTGTTGCTCATACACTCGTCAAATGCGCTCATACACATAGGTGAAACATTCTCATACACACCAGTGAAAGGCGCTCAGGCACAATTGTGAAATTATTGTTATTCATAAATACAACTGAAACATGCTCATGCCCATACACGAGTGAAATGCTTTCATACAAACACCCACACTGTTGAAAATGCTGTCATGAACACAAGATCGCACAAATACTAAAATGTAAAAATTAATCATTTATTTAGCAGGGATGCATGGTGGGCGACTTGTTAGCACGATGGTCTCACAATGCAGAGGTCGCGGGATTGATTCCGGCTTTCCTGTTTGGAGTTTGCATGTTTCCCACACGCCTGCGTGGGTTCTCCGGTTTCCTCCCACATTCCAAACACATGCATGGCAGGTTGTTTGGACACCCTAAATTGGTGTGAGTGTGAGCGCGGATGGTTGTTTGTCTTTGTGTGACCTGCGATTGGCTGGCAACCAGTTTAGGGTGTACCCCACCTACTGCCCCAAGATAGCTGGGATAGGCTCCAGCACCCCCCGCAACCCTTGTGAGGAGAAGCCGTACAGATAATGGATGGTGGGATGGCATTCATAATGGACGGCCGCCACGGTGGGCGACTTGTGAGCACGATGGTCTCACAATGCAGAGGTTGTGGGATCGATTCCGGCTCCGGCCTTCCTGTGTAGAGTTTGCATGTTCTCCCAAGCCTGCGTAGTTTTCTCTGAGTTCGCCAGTTTCCTCGCACATTGCAAAAACATGCATCCATTTACTCTGATGCCAATGTTTTCTGTACCTTATGGCAGATTTTTCTCTTTGCCGAAGACTATTAGCACTTGTAAAGCGAGGACCTGTGCCACAGTCGTCAACTGCACCCTAAAATCTGATCATTTTGTATTTTAGACATTACACACTACACAGTTAAAGATGGTCCAAAAAAGAAAAATGGATTAATGTATTTCAACTTACATAATACTCTTTAAAGAGCTGACCAGCTCATTCCCAGAGGTACGTATTGGGGCGTATTGGTCGTCTTTACAGAAGACTCCAGGAGGTAACTCAGGTTTGACCTTCAGCCACAACAGAGTGTTGGGTGTGAGTGCTTCCAAGTCGTTGAGGTCGGAAGATGTCCTTGTGATAGGCCTGCTGTTTATAACTGCTTCAGCCTCACCAAGCAAGGTATATTGACTTTCTTCACCCGAAATTTGTTCTTTTACAGTGACATTCAGGATTTTTCTCACAGACCAAATAAGTCGCTCACAGCTTCCTCCGTGGTGGGAACCTGCTGGGGGATTGCTATGCCACTGAATACCTTTTTGCAGCAAGTGTTTCTCGATTTACTTAGTGTTCCATTCTTTGATTGATTTCTTCATTTCACTGTCAGCTGATCTAAAGTTGGTTCCGTTATCAGAATACATCTCTCTCACTTGTCCTCTTCTGACAAGAAATCTTCGGATTGCGTTGAGACAAGCATCTGTGTCACGTGAAGATGCAATTTCCAGATGTACGGCTCGTACAGCGAGACATGTAAAAATCACGCCGTATCTCTTTACTTGTCCTCTAACCCTACTTACTTAGAATGGACCAAAATAATCAACGCCAATTCTCTTGAAAGGCGGATCGTCAGGTAGCACTCTTCTGATGACTCTAGCAGCTCGAGGTATCCAAAACTGTTGATGCAGATTAGCCATCATGTGGTTCCTTCCAGCGTGAGCTGTAATCTCATGAATGTATCTCAGGACTAGCTTTGTGTTATGTGAATCCTTGGCAAGATGGCTTGCTGTTTTGCTGTTTCAGGCATGGCTGCGTGGCTCAACTGTCCACCAACCCTCATGACACCATCTTGAAGTACTATATTGAACTTGTAAAGTGGGCTACTTTTCTTCACCCTTTTTTGTTTTTCAAATATGGCTAAATCTTTTTTGAAACTTCGCCTTTGACAGTATTTCACAAGTTCTCTTTCTGCTTTATCCAAGTCGTCGCAGGTCAAATACTTTCCTTTGACAGTTCTCTTGAATAAATTCATCTTGCCTTCTTCACCTAATGTGATTAACTCCTTTCTATTTTCCTTTACTCTGTCAGTAAATCTTTCAGCTTTAGAAACCAGGCTACGGCCTGCTTCAATGCTGTCCAAGACGAATAATGGTTCATCCACTGGCCCAGAGAATCTTTGGGCTACAGTGACTGAATTACATGCACTTGAGTCACTCATTTGACCTCCAGGTCATTAATTGGTAATTTGAAGTGGTTTTTGTGTTTAACTAAATTCCTGGACACTGCCTGATTTTTTTCAGAGCTGTACAACCACTAGAAAGGGTGGTTCCCACAATGTGAGTTTTGCTCAGGTGGCCCAACAATGTCACAAAAACAAGTAGGGGTGTGTGTGTGTGTTTGTATAAGCTACATGTTGGGGACCAACATCGGACAGCACACCCACTGTAGGGGACCAAAATTTTTGTGGGGACCAAAAATCTGGGCCCCACAAAAAAGAGCATTGAATTCAGTGATAAGAAGCTCAGGGGGAGGTCCTGTCAAAGTTTCAGGGCTTCCCAGGAAGGTCACAAAAACAAGACGAGTGTGCTAGAAATGTGTGTGCGGAAAAATTACTCAGGATCGCTGTCTAGTGGTCGGTCCCGGTACTGCACTTACGCACACTTCACACACTCGGCTGGTCTGCGCATGTGCAGGACAGTCTGCTTTATGTCAGGCAGCCACCCTCCCCTCCCCCACAGCCCAACCCGAAAAATTGAGATGTTAGTTAAGTATTTATTCCTATTATTGAGTGAGATTACATATTTTTACTTGGCAGCTGGCACAACAGCTAAGCTTGGAGCACAGTTATTGCAAAATAAAATAAATAAACAGTAACAACAATAACGATTGTTAATATTGTTATACTTTATAGCGTAACCTATTTATACTAATTTTCTGTATGCAATTTCAAGTGCAACTAATATAGTTGTGCATATAGATAGCCACCAAACTCCATACATTAGATAAAAATAAGAGCCACGATGTTAACCAATTAACAGTTCAAGAAAAAAGCAGACATCCAAGAACTTGCTTTGTTACTTTTGCGTGGCCAGAACTACAAACCCCAAAGCAGAGCAAACCCAAAACATCAGAGAAAGTACAATACTTTTGTCAAGGAGTGGTGCTGCTGCTTTGCGATCGCTGCCACCATAGTGAACGCGCTCCCACATTCGTGCACACGCACACATGCCACACACCTGTTTTCCACGTCCTGTCAGTCCACTCCGTCGGTCCGCATTTATTTCGTTGGTCAGCCATCACGGTTGGGTGCGCACTAGATCGCTGTTAAACCATCTTCTACGCCACAGTCCTCGTGTTCAACAAACATTTCTCCCGAATTCGCCTACCATGCACAACTCTCCACTTTCAAACCGAGCGCCGCTGTTACTTCCGGGTTTTTAGCGCCAAGCACTTGACGCTAGCGTGTGACGTCATGGCGAAATACTAGGTTTTAAAATAAAAATTTTCTTTTTTTTGTACAGTCTAAGTGCATGGGGTTATGATAGATCGAATGAGTATACCTTTATGTACTCACTAACATTTATGTTGATCATAAAATGTTGTTTTGATGAAGAAAACTGTTATTTTTTAGAATCAATTGGCTTAGGGCACTTGGGCAAACTACGGCCCGGGGGCCACTTGTGGCCCGTTAAACGTTTCAATCCAGCCCCCCAAACTTGAAAAAAATTAAATGAATAAGCCTTGTTAATGGTTTATTTTCTAAATACTGTGGTTTTTCAAAGACATATATATTGTTGTAATGCTTTTGTTCACTTTCGTTTAAAATTAAATGTATTTTAGGACTCATTGTGCCCCCCCCCTCCCAATCAAAAAGTTTGCCCATCCCTGGCATAGTGGATGGGCCGAGGAGTTTAAAAGGCACACATCATGCATTTTTCAGTCAGTTTTAGCCAGGGATTGGTATGGGGAAGACCAGCTGGTTTACATGTAATCATTAAATTTTCCCAAGTTTTATTTAAGTTAATTGGACAAAACAAAAAAAACGCAATATTCTTCTGCCAGAGAGTATGTAATATTCTTCTGCCATTTTATTGTAGAGGGCCATTTTGAGCCCCTAACAATATTATTCAACCAAGAGATCATGAGTCGTCGCCCACTTACTTTCTGAAGTCAGCTGGGATGTCACGGCTGTGACCCTCGTGAGGATAAAGTGGTTCAGATGGAAAAGTAGGACTAAGGGCTTTTTCTCAGGTTTCCATGCGCAAATCCATGTATATTAGGTTAATTGGAGACTCTAAATTCTCTACTCATCAAATGACATTCGTGACCCTGATGGATAGATAAAATAGATTATTAATCTGCCATGGGAAGTCCAAGGTGTCTGGTAGAAAGAAATGCATTCATACACTCATTACACAGTCAACCAAGCAAAGACACAAAGCCTAGGGCAGGGGCGGGCAAACTTTTTGATTGGAGGACCACAATGGGTTCTAAAATATGACAGAGGGGCCGGACCAGGAGCAGATGGATGGAGTGTTTTGGAAACCTCACCTCATCTGAGAAAAAAAATACATTTAATTTTAAATGAAAGTGAATAAAAGCATTCCAACAATAATATTTGTCTTTGAAAACCACAGTGTTTAGAAAATAAAACATTAACAAGGTTTATTCATTAAATTTTTTTCAAGTTCGGCGGCCCGGATTAAAACTTAACGGGCCGCATGTGGCCCCCGGGCCGTAGTTTGCCCTCGCCTGGCCTAGGGCATAAACACATACATGTAATATCCAATCCGCTTATTCTCACAAGGATAGTGTGCTGGAGCCTACCCAGCTGTCAACGGACAGTAGGCGGGGCACACCCTGAAGTGGTTGCCAGCCAATCGCAGGGCACGCAAAGACGAACAACCATCTGCGCTCAAACTCACTCACAAATGCAACCTCCACACAGAAAAGCTGGGTCCCGGGATCGAACCCTGCACCTTGGGACTGCGAGCCGGATGTCCTAACCAGTCTTAACTCATTAAATACCAGCCATTTTCACTGGAGCAACCCGCTCAATCCCAGCGTTTTCCTGGGTTTTGACTAATATTGCAAGGCCCACAGAATATAGTATTCTAATGCTATATAGACATGGAGCACACCCGAAGAAAGATGAGACTCTCTTCTTTCAACAGAAAAAAATGTTTGTTCCTATCTTTTTCCATTCTTGAGCAATCGGCATTTGAAAATAGCTAAATTTCATGAAAACTCCAATCCCTGGGGAAAAAACTGAGAAAATGAGCTTTTTGTAAACTGATGCATTTTGACCATAATTTGAATTTTGACACTATTATTTATGGCTTTTATGACACCTCTAACATCTAAATAATGCATGCCTTCTATAAAATAACAAAAAAAAGCACAAAAAATGTTTTTGATAAAATAAATTTATTTGCACATAACACTAAACGACTGAACTGTTGAACTATGTACAAAAATGAAATACATCAGTGTCATACATACTTTTTTTTTGTGTGATATAAAATAAAACAGTTGCCTTGATGCAAGGGCACACAACATAGTTCACACCACATTCTTGTTTCACTCCGTTTGCCTTTGCACAAACAGACCCGACACTTTCGTTGTGGTCTGGCTTTGCTGGTCCGTGGAAAATAGGCGAGCTTGTGTTTGTCCACTGGGGTTTGTGTGAAAATAATTGTCTGGGAAGTGATTGCTGGCATCCGCGATGTGCTGCAGAAGCTCATCCGTGAGAAACAGCTGCAGGAAATCAGCTGGCTCCTCAGACTCCAAATGGGCAGCGGCATTCAGTGGTCCAGGGGTTGCTGTAAAGTCGATTTTCCTCGGTTGCCATCCAGTGTGACGCCATCCGGAACCACTGCTTCCTGATGCACAACCTGTAAATTACAGAAATACAAACAATTGGAAATATATATTTATTGCTGCATTTTATTGCTGGCGTGTGAAGTTTCATATTATAATTTACCTTTCTTTACACCAACAAGACGAGGAGGAACTTTCTTGCCGCGGGATGCACAATCTGTGAATTTTAGAAAGTATGCATGATTACCACACCATTCAGTATTGTTGTTTCCTCGTCGGGGAGGAGATGCGCTCGCGCGTAACTGCACATTTACACGACATTTTCTGCCCGCAAGATGCATGATATGTACAATAAAAGCATGAGGGCTAAAACCACATGTTCAATGGTAACTTGCGAGCGTTTACTTCCTCGTCGGCGAGGACTTACGCTCGCGTGTAATTGTGCAATAGGCGCCCGGACGAGAAAGTCAGCGAGCAAGCTTGCGTCTAACTGCACATTTACGCGACATTTTCTGCCCGCAAGATGCATGATATGTACAATAAAAGCATGAGGGCTAAAACCACATGTTTAATGGTAACTTGCGAGCGTTTACTTCCTCGTCGGCGAGGACTTACGCTCGCGTGTAATTGTGCAATAGAGGCGGCCGGATGAGGAAGTCAGCGAGCAAGCTCGCGTCTAACTGCACATTTACGCGACATTTTCTGCCCGCAAGATGCATGATATGTACAATAAAAGCATGAGGGGTAAAACCACATGTTCAATGGTAACTTGCGAGCGCTTACCTCCTCGTTCGGGGGGATCTGGTGAGGACTCTCAGCTGCTTTGGCTATTGTCCGAAGGCAGGCGATGCAGGCCGCAAGGCACGCGCACCCTCTTTAGACGCCGTTTTGTTGTGACGACGACGAAGCGTCATCCTCTCAACCAAAGCGTCTCCATCGCCTTGATGCTTTTAGGAAGCTTTTTTTTTACAAAAAAGCATTCCTCGATCGTCATTTGCTTGGAGGATTTCATTGCTAACGCTACTAATGCGACTGCTGCTAGTGCTGCCGATGCTGCTGCTACCCACGCTGCTCTCCACACTTATAAGTCTACCCCAGGATCCCGCCCCCCCATTTGTACCTCTGGCGCAGATTCAAGGCGGATCTTTTGCACCTCTGCCCCCTGCTGGGTGATTTTTACATGATTCACAATGCGGACAAGGCTGATTCTCAGTCAGAGGTTGCATCAGACCCTTATGTACACTATGACGTAAAAAAGACAGGAAACGTACTTATACGTCTTTGGTAGAGGGCGCCATTGCATTAAAAGACGTCTTTGTACGTCTAAGGGAGTAAATGAGTTGAACAAAGTACAGGGTCCTTCACCTGACTACAGATGATCTTCTGGGGACTTTATTTGGTTTTAATCACTTTTGGGGTCTGTATCTATGCACACTCCCTGGTTTTGCTACCTTCCCGGGTACCACATACACACTGCTTAGTTTCTCTGCCTTCGTGGGTACCACATACATATTGCTTGGTTTCTCTGCCTTCCTGGGTACGACATACACACTGCCTGGTTTTGCTACCTTCCTGGGTACCAGTCACACAAACGTCAGACGACTCAGCACATACCGACTGTCTCAGCACTACACACTTTCACTCCAAGGCAGTGCTGTGAACCAACTTACTGACAAGAGGTAGTATTTAGAATTTTAAAAAGTGCTTGAAAGGTTTTGTTCATGTAAAACCAACAGATTATGACATTATTATTATTATTTAAATCAGTATTAAACAGCATCAGCATAGGTTAAAGATATTATACAGACTATATACGATAAAAAAATACTAAACCACCCTTGCTTTTCCGTCATTTCTTGTATAAGTTAACACACAGATGTATAACATTTGTTTATACAAATATAACGATTAAAAAGTAGCTGATTAGAGTTTTAATTTTGTATTCATTAATCTGTAATAAAAATGGACATATTTTGGTTAATAAAATTAACAAGAAATAAAAGTAAAGGGTGTTCTAATACTTTTTTCAAGATTGTCCTAACATACATTTAATGTTTACAGTATATGTCTTCGGAAGAAGCGCAGCATTAGATTTTTTTTTTTGTTCTCTCTCTTTGACTTCTGAATTTGAATTTCTGTCACAGATGTGCTTGAATTCTATTTTGGATGATTTGTGTTAAACTGCACAAATATTTGAAGAGCCATAGAATTCAAGAATCACACCAGTGCTGCTACTCCTCCGAACGGGTGAACGCCCTTGATTAACAACCTGCGTTGAGGTGGCTTTTGAGATTCGTGGTGTGGGAGAAAAATCTCTGAAGGCATTCTTAGACTTCAAGAGAGGGTCCACAATTTTCAAAGATTCACTTCCGTCTGAATCAGAGGCCTCACTTGTATCCGGAATATATTCATCTCCACTGTCATCTGAGTTGGAGTAATAATGCTTATCCATTCCAAAGTCAGCCTGTTTTTTTAATCTAAAAAACAACAACAACAACGAAATATAAAGGATAGAAGGCAGGAGACCAATAAAATATATGCAATTTGCTTGTAAGATTCCCTGAAATCTATATGGGTTGTTTACCTGTATACTTTTGGTCCTCCTGAGCCTTGGGATAGTAATATGGTCTGGGTCTGAGGCACAAAGTTCAGGGGCAGGATTTGACAATGATTCGTCAGAATCTGTGTCGTTATTCCAAGGAAGATTCAGCCCATATTTTTTGTCCAAGGGAGGAGACTGGGTTGCATCAGAGTCCAAGAGAAAATTGAGAACCCATTAAATACTTAATCCCCAGAGGAATCTGCACAGAAAAAGGTCTTAATTCTATTTGAAAAAAAAAAAAAACTAAAATATTGATGAATGATATTATGACAAAATAATGTAATAACAAAATTAGAATGATTTTAGGAAATTATTTGCAAAACCAAAACATTGTGGTACGATAATAATGCATATAATTATTCTACGCAGCTATATTTAACAAAAACACTTAATTGACCGTAACAAAAAGCTCCCGGGAGGAAAACTACATTAAATGTTTTTTTAACAGGGCAGTGAAAATATTGGAAAATAAAAAAAATAATGAATAAAATAATATGAAAAAAGAATTCAATGTGTATCGATGGACCCATATGAAATACTTATATCGCTATGTACTTATCAGCCATATCGCCCAGCCCAATATGTAACTGCAACTTCAAAACCTCGGGCCATAACAGGATTGTAACATGGGATGCATATCTTCATTCCTAAATTTGTAGATCCCGAGGAGGCTGCTCAATGGTCCTGGTAATGTAAACCTCAACCAATTCGGTCACAGCCAATGTTCTCCATCCTTGTTAAGAAGTTTTGAAATGATTTAATAGATATACTATTGCAAACTATACCAGAATTTTATACATTTTAAACTTTTGATCACAATTTTACCTATTTTCTAACAATCTGAAGAATCCACATGCCAAATCACCTGCTGTGGACACATAGGTTCTGTTCTGACAGATAATTCAGTTACAGGTTGTGTACTTAAAGCCAATAAGAGGGCAATGCAGCAGTCGACAGCCTGACGAAAGCTTAAGTCTCCCAATGAGAGAACTGTAGTGGCTGGTAGGTTCTTAGATTGTAACATAGTAAAGACATACACTACGCATAACTGTATATCATATGATGATGAGGGAAAATATTATTAGCTACGATTTATGTCCAGATATATTAGAAAACTTGTCCAACCAGCACAGGTCTATCTAACTGTAATTTTAACATCTCAAGACACGACAGGATGACCACATGATACGCATACCTCCTTTTCAGAGTCTGTCAAACCTTGAGAAGGCTGCTTCGATGTTCTGGTGGCATCAACCTCAGCCGATTCAGTCATTGTCGGTTGTCCTCCATCCTAATGAACAAGTTGAATATTAATTTAATGAATTAAAAAAAAGAAAATGGATCAGAATTTTACACATTTTAACGAACAAGTTCACGAATGAAACAAAACCAATTACTTTAGCGCATGACAATTAATCTTCAGTAGAGATATGTTGTGACTGATATTTCAGTCACAGGTTGTCTTTTGAACGCCACCAGGGCCGCAATGGAGCACAGGACAGCCAAAAGTCTTCTTGTCGGACAGCTGTAGTGGCTGGTAGGTTCTAAGATTATAACATAGTAAAGGCACATACAACTCCTAACTGTATTTCATATGATAATGAAGGAAAAGATGATTAGCTATGATTTATGTCAACAATAAAAATGGCTCTACGGGGTCCCCACGAACGCAAACCTGACAGTTGGGTGTCAGATGGCCAACATACCTGACTCGCAATTCAACTCAACTGGACCCCACAACACAAGAAAAAGCTGAGTGAGCCTCAAACCAGACATACACATTCACTGACAAATATCCTGTGACACCAGATATATTAGAAGTCTTGTCTAATCAGCACACGTCTATCTAACTGCAATTTTAACATCTCGAGACACGACAGGATGAGCACACGATACGCATACCTCCATTTCTGAGTCTGTAAAGCCTGGAGGAGGCTGCTTCGATGTTTTAGTAGCATCATAAATTTATTGAATTAATTATATTTGAGGTTGGATTAGATTTTTACACATTTTAAGCCTTAGCCACCCAAAACAAAACATAAGCTCATGAATGAAATAAAACTAATTAATTTCGCCCATGCCAATTAATCTTCTGTAGACACGTGTTGTGACCAGTGTTGTTTTTGGCAGGCATTTTAGATTTTGTCCAAGTCATTTGGACAAAGTGCTGATTTGTTTACATCACATTTAGTCATCCCAATTCGTTATAGTTTTAGTCCAGTTTTAGTCAACGAAAACTAAAAAAAGGGTTTTAGTCCAGTTTTAATCGACGGAAACGCAAAAAAAGTTTTACCCTAGTTTTCGTCAATTTATTCACAAAGGTTTTAGTCCAAGCGGCACGGTGGCCCAACTGGTTAGCATGATGGCCTCACAATATTGAGGTCGTAGGTACGATTCTGGCTCCGGCCTTCCTGCGTGGGTTTCCTCTGGGTAATCCGGTTTCCTCCCATATTCTTAAAACATGCATGGCAAGTTGCTTGGACACTCTAATTGCCCCGAGGCATGAGTGTGAGCGTGGATGGTTGTTCGTCTATGCATGTCCTGCGATTGGCTGGACACCAATTCAGGGTGTACCTCGCCTACTGCCGAAGACAGCTGGGATAGGCTCCAACACCCCCCGCGACCCTAGTGAGGAGAAGCGGTACAGATAACGGATGGATGGATGGATGGATGGGTTTAAGTCCATTTGAGTTAAAACAAGGCATTCAAGGTTTCCACCCAATAACAAAGACTTTTGGATGGACTACTAAGGATTCTTCATTACAAACAGAAAAAAGTGGCAACAGTGGAATCAATACTCACTGCTCCAAAATAAGCAGAGAAGCAAAACATTTTGTTGGGCAACTGTTGTGGCTTTATTTCACTAAAAGCAACATAAAATAATTTATGAACCACATGCTAACAATTTTGTCTAGTCAACGAAAAAAATTCATGTACATCACGTCATGTTTTCGTCATAAAAGAACCTCGTATAGCTTGTCATCGTCATTAAAAAAGGGGCGTTAACGAAGTATTTTCGTCATAGTCATCAGTGACGAAAACAACACTGGTTGTGACTGATATTTCAGTCCCAGGTTGTCTCCTGAACACCACCAATTGGGCAAGGGCGCGCAGGAAAGCCTGGGGTCTTCTATTTTTACAGTATAGAAAGGCTAAATATCAAATTGAAACAGTGTTTTATATCATGAATATACAGGGTTGGTGCTGGTTCTGGTAGGGAAACCACAACATAAAGATGTCCTTAATTAGTCCCACAATGGGGATATTTGCAATATGGCATATGATGGCCTAACAGGGCCACCGCCCAGAAAGGAGTAACGCAGAACTTTGTAATACTGTCACTCCCTGACCAGTTCGTTGTTCCTGCAGAGCCAAACTTTGACTCAGACCCACAAATTTGAATTACAGATAGTGGACAATGGAGAACTCCCCCAGTCAGTCATCATGTTCAACTTCCATAGAAACTTCACATACATTTATTAGATTGCCAAACTAATTGGAAACTACATCACCAGAACACCACAAGTGGGCTCTGTTATTGTACTTAAAGATGCATCTTACAAACCTGTGTTCTCCAAGGCCAGCTGGTCCATAGTCTTAAGTTATTTCTTCGCCAACATCAATGTCTCGGAGCGCAAACAGACAGAGGTGTGGTCTGTCCTCTGTTGTCATCTTCTTCATTTTACAGTTGGGGTGCATGTGGTCATCATTAACCAGTCTTCCCAGACTGCCATCTTCTTGAGCTGCATCAACACTTAAAATAGATTAAAAAAAAAAAAAACAATTATTCAATCAATGTCAGAAATTAATCTTTGAGACAATCTTGTGTACACAAAACATAAAAATAGGAAATCCACAATTTTTAAATCTAAATCAAATCATACAAGAAATTTCTATTGGAATCAGACCCTATTAACAGCTTGTCTTTGAGACTTCATGATCTATATTTTCATTTGTACAGATTCAACGCATGAATAAAAGTAATTATACATTTTTGCTTAGAGAATGATTTTTCCCCTAACACTTATGGGATGAGTATGTGTTTATTTTTTTAAATAAAAACAAAAATAAGATAACATCTCAATCTTTGCCTCACCTCCAAGTTTTTTCTTGCCGGCGGAAGTCAAACAAAAAGACAGTGCCTCTTCCATCCATCTTCCTGCGTTGAGATTCATCAGAATCTATCAATTTTCCTCTGTACTCCATAATAAAGAATAAAGTCGTCTTTCCTGAAAGGGGCCTTGGTAAATACTCCTCGACCTAGTTAACAGGGAAATCAAGTTAGCTTCGTCATATTTTTAAGCACACAAATAAGGAGTCATCATATTCATTTGGGCCACTATACTAATGTAGGGTGGTTTGAAACATTGCTTCTTGTGAGGGATAGAGCAGAGCCCTTCTTTATGATTTTAAAGGAACAGACCAGCCAAAATTCATTTTCCAGCATTGCATTAGCCAGTATGTATTAGGACTGAAAGTACAAATGTCAATTGCACCTGGTTACGTAAAAAAAAAAACTTTAAGATTATTTAGTTTCAAAACAATGACATACACTGTACACAGTCATATTGGATCGCGTCACGTGATCTCTGTGACGTATTACGTGCTTTACACTAGACTATCAATATCGGACTTGTTCACCGGTCTATTGTGGTATAAAAATGCCGGAGGGCGTCATCAAGTACAGCCTTAATTTAGATAGAACTCCTACCATCAGGTTTCACACTCACTGAAATAACTTGAAACTGACAAAAGTGGCAAAAGAAAAGGTCAAGACACTCTTAATGTAAAATAACCACTTAAAAAACGATGTCAGCTTGGTTATCAGAAAACAATAATATATCTTAGCAAAAGCGTTAACATCATACCTTTAAATTAGTTTATATACTTCGCTTCTAACTCTGCAGTCTTGTCCAGACCCTTGACTGCATGTTCAATAGTATCCTGCTTTGGGGACTTCCTGCATCTCAGGGAAGGCATTGTTTATTCTATAAAGAAAAAAGACAGTATTGTGTTGAGAATTATTAATACTATGGGCTAAATGGAGTTTTAACAATATCAGTGTAAGAAAAATAAATTATAAATTAAAAAAATATCAATTCCTCCATCCCAATTAACGATTTCAACCATAATAGTTTATATTGAAGTTTAAACAACAGACACAGACAGATTTATGCAGTGTGACTACAAAAATCTTACCAAAATTGCATTCACAGTAACCTTTGCTTTAAGAATCATGTAATTAACCAGTGAACATCGTGTCTTACACAAAAATTAATGACAGAAATTATCATGGTACTTGCATTCTGTGGTTCTATAACAAAAGTGCAAGCTGTTAGCTCCGCAAAGCTAATGCAACAAGCTAGCGTCCCTCGTGCTCACATTCAATGCAAACCTGACCACCGGATGACAATACGCGTCGGTTTAGTTCTTTAAATGAGTAAAAGCACCATGACGTTTTATAATTATTCAATGCTTAACTGGAGCTCGTCAATTATGTCGATGTAGGAGCACATGTTTGCTAGGCCAGTGTTGTAGGCCCACATCCATGGTGCTACTTTGTATAGTGTTTTCCACACAACTATCTCTAACTATGAACAAATGCACTCGACGCATGTTTTGAAAAAAACCCAACGAAAAACACTTACCTCTCCGTTTCAACAGCAGTTCGAACTTCGAAGTGGTGATATTCTCCAGCGTTAAGCACCTGCTCGAACTGCGAATAGGTCAAATTCAACAGCGTCTTTTTTCTGTCTTAATAAGGACGCGATGAGAGGAGGAGCGCTTGCCTTTTCGTCAGCACGCCCCGCGCGGGTGGTGCTGCTTTATCACTCTCTATCTGTGCCCGCCCGCCGGCACGTCGATAGAAAAATAATATTCCTTCAAACATTACTTTCATCTTCTTAACGTTTTGTAGTGAATTTAACAGGTTCACCACTTTTTTCAAATACACCAATGGAAAACAGGTCTTAATTGAGGAAACATACAAAGAGCGTCTCACAAACACCTTATGATGAGCAATGTAATTTGATCACGTTTTTTGTCACTGCCTGGACGTTGGGTTCACTGGCCTGGTGGCAGTGGCTTGTAGACACTGTCACTGAGTGGGAACGGATCTCAAGGTGGGTCAAACTAACCCAAGCAGTGGATCGGTCCGTTTTTTAAATTTATTAATTTTTTTATTTTATGTATTTATTTATTATTTAATACAAGGGCTTCGGCTCACTACCAGTGGGCGGGACCAAAGAATTTGGGTTTCCTTTGAGCTAGGAGGCAGTCAAAGGCAGTCCAATCCCCGGCAACATAAAGCGCCTAGCTCTGGGGACATGGAATGTCATTTCTCTGGTAGGGAATGAACCCGAGCTGGTGTGTGACTAGACCAGTGGTTCTCAATTATTTCCTGTCATGCCCCCCCTACCAAGAAGAAAACAATTCGCACCCCCCCACCACAATTTTCTTTTACATTTCGTACTAATGTACATGTTCTTTGCATATTAATGTTAGATTGTCAATAAAATATCTTACCTTAACAAAGCTAAATTGATAAAAATAAAATATCATTTTGAGAACGACTATTGTGAGGATCTCGAAACTCAGTACTCTGTGGTGCTAATATTGATGAGATGATAAATATGTTGAAGCCACAGAACAAAAAGATTAGATATTGTTTGGAAATTAATGACGTACATAAAGGAATATCAGCCTTGATTGGAGTACATTACTGCATTTAAATTTTTAATAAAAATGAAACAATTATTGATGTTATGACCACTATGAAGAATTTAAAAAACAATATATAGGGATAATTATAGTTTTCATTTTGTTATGTGTAGTCTGTTCATGTTGCATTATTTTTATGACAAAGACGATGGTTAATCGTAGGTTTGTTGCCCAAATGTACCATTACAACCTGATTAATGTTGAGAATGACGAACTCAAACTGGACACTGAAACGTAAAAACACATGGACTTCTTGCCCCTGTCCTCACACGTGCACACACACACACACCATACACGAAGATCCGGGAGGTAAGGACGGCTGTCCTACAGGATGCGGATGGAAGAACAACTGCAGCGGAACAATGCCAGGGATGTCTGGAGGGGCCTGAAGACCATCTCAGGCCACGGACAAGCAGGTAAGACCCAGAAGGGGGGGGGGCTTCAGTGGGCAAATGAGTTGAACCTATTTTTCAATAGGTTTGATCAAATGTCTGACCCCGCTCAGGCTTCCCTGATGCAGCCCCCACCCACCCCTCCTGCCACTGCGAACAAGACCCTCTCTCCCCCTCTCTCGCCCCTCTCTCTCTCCACAGGCTCCAGTTCCCAGCCTCATCAGACAACCACCACTTCCTCCTGCTCAGCCTTGTTCCTCACAACATCTCAGGTGAAGAACCAGCTGAGGAAGATGAAGGCGAGGAAGGCGGCAGGCCCAGATGGGACCAGCTCCCAGCTCCTCAAATCCTGCGCAGACCAGCTGTGTGGAATCGTCCAGCACATGTTCAACCTGAGCTTGAAGCTGGGCAGAGTCCCCCAGCTGTGGAAAACATCCTGCCTGGTTCCGGTTCCAAAGACACCCCATCCGAAGGAGCTCAACAACTTCAGACCAGTGGCGCTGACGTCTCATCTGATGAAGACCCTGGAGAGACTGGTCCTCGTCCATCTGCGCCCCCTGGTCAGCTCCTCAATGGACCCACTCCAATTTGCATACCAGCCTGGCATCAATGTGGATGATGCCATCATCTACCTGCTCCACACTTCACTCTTCCACCTGGAGAAGGCGGGGGGCACGGTGAGGATCATGTTCTTTGATTTCTCAAGTGCTTTCAACACCATCCAGCCCGCCTTATTGGGAGACAAGCTGGAGCAGGCGGGAGTGGCCCACCACCTCATCACATGGATTCACAACTACCTCACAAACCGGCCACAGTACGTGAGAACACAGGACTGTGTGTCTGACGTGCTCCTCTGCAGCACGGGAGCGCCGCAGGGAACTGTGCTGGCTCCCTTCCTGTTCACCCTCTACACCTCGGACTACAAATACAATTCCACAACCTGTCACCTGCAGAAGTTCTCTGATGACTCTGCGATTGTCGGCCTCATCACTGACGATGACGATCGGGAGTACAGAGGGGTTACGCAGGGGTTCGTGGACTGGTGTCAGCAGAACCGCCTCCAAATCAACGCTGGGAAATCCAAAGAGCTGGTGGTGGATTTCCGCAAGCGTCGGCACTCTCCACCTGCACCAGTGAATATCCAGGGAACAGACGTTGAGAGGGTCTCAACTTACAAGTACCTGGGTGTTCATCTGAACAATAAACTGGACTGGAGCGACAACACAGACGCTCTCTATAGGAAGGGTCAGAGCAGACTCTTCCTACTCAGGCGGCTGAGGTCCTTTGGCGTTCGGGGAACACTCCTCAGGAACTTCTATGACTCGGTGGTTTCATCAGTCATCTTCTATGGAGTGGTCTCCTGGGCAGGAGGCATCTCGGGCCGAGACAAAAAGAGACTGGACAAACTGGTGAGGAGGGCCAGCTCTGTCCTGGGCTGCTCCCTGGACTCTGTGGACTCAGTGGGGGGCAGAAGGATGACGGCAAAACTGTCATCAATGCTGGACAAACCAGCCCACCCATTCAATGACACTCTGAGAACACTTTACAGCTCCTTCAGTGACAGACTTTTACACCCTCGCTGTACCAAAGAGAGATTTCGCCGCTCCTTCCTGCCAACTGCTGTCAGACTTTTTAACAAGAACATTGGGTCAGGCCTACAAACGGGAGGGCATTAGTGCAATTGTGCAGTCCTAGGATGCAATATTAACTACTACTGTACTTTCAGCCAAGGGTGTACTTAAATATTGACCAATGATGTATTTTGTTTACCATTACAGTATTCTTATTACAATACTTCTATCACTGTAGTATTTCTACCACTGCAGGATGTTCACTATTACAGTACTTTTATCATTGCAGTACTTTTATCATTGCAGTATTTTTCTATCATTGCGGTACTTTTACTATTACAGTACTTTTACCATTGCAGTACTTTTACCATTGCAGTACTTTCATCATTGCAGTATTTTTCTATCGTTGCAGTACTTTTACTATTACAGTACTTTTACCATTGCAGTATTTTCTATCATGCAGTACTTTTCTATCATTTCAGTACTCTTACCATTACAGTACTTTTATCATTGCAATATTTTTATGATTGCAGTATTTTCAATCATTCAGTAGTTTTTATCATTACAGCGTTTCCCCCTCCGTATAATGGACAAACATTAGGAGTGTTTCCTTACACTTAGATACGTTTATACTGTGTATATTTGCATGCTTTTTCTGAATGTCTGCTGCTAATGTTATACATTAACGGCTACATTACGCCGCCGACTCTGTGTGATCTATATCTTTGCTGCTGTAACACCTCAAATTTCCCCATTGTGGGACTAATAAAGGACATCTTATCTTATCTTATCTTATCTTATCTCTCCTACAACGAGGCAAGGGCCTCCACCAAGTCACCCCAGGGACAAGTTTTATTCCCTGATGGTCATCAAATTATGAGGATCTCATTCTACGCCGGAAGGGAGGAGGGGAATTTTTCCCTAATGTGAGGTTTTCGCTCCTCCACTGATGATCACACTGTTGTATGATTTCATTATGATGATCTGTCTTAAAGCCGTAAGGACATGATTTTTAAATCCACAACAGGGGGGAAATGTAAGATGGGCTGAGGATAGGTAATCAGTTTGTGTATTCATAATCATGTTTTTATACACTCATTAATGTTGAACACACACAGAGACACTTACTTGTTATTTTAACACACACACACACAGACACCGTATCCTGAAGATGTGTTTAGTTAAACTGACCTTGGGTTATGATTTTCTGCCTGCTGGAGTCCCTGGTGATTAGTTATTGATGCTTTAGTTAAACTGACCTTTATACCGTGAGTTATTGATGTTTTCTGTCTCTTGGTGATTAGTTGTTGATGCTTTTCTGTCTTCTGGTGATTAGTTATTGATGAGTTAGTTTCAATAAAAAGGCAGAACGGAGGGTGAGAGTCAGAGGGTGTGCGGGATTGAACTGGCAAGACGGCTGTTTCACCTCCTGGCTCCCTCTCCCATTCTGAATGGCACAAAACGAAAACTTTAGTAAGTTATTTCAGTCTAAAAAAGGCGTCAGGGCATTTTTAAACCGGACAGTAAGTCGCCACTGTCTTGGTTCCTTTTTGTGCCTTGACCCATACCGGAATTATTGAAAGGATGCAGTCCTATTTACAGGCCCCAGTGACACCCCAGGTTTCTGTTGTTTGTACGAGGGCGCTTAATAGGTACTGCTATTCACAATCGTCTTAGGCTGTTTCTTTGCAGAAGTTTATGGACAATGTGTAGTGCTGTAGGATGCAGTCTAGAGCATTCTTGACATTGAAGCTTTTGTTTCCAGCAACTGCTAATGCGACCGTGCATCAAACATGCAAAACACAGACCCTTGCTCCTCAAGAAGTCAATCTTATCCTTGTGATGCTTTCTCCTAAATTCCTTACCAATTGTGAGACTGTGTTGCTCTCCATTACAATTAGCACATGGTTTGGCAATAGCATCCACTGAAACAGGTTCTGCCTTTGGCGTGGTGGTTTTGTTGTTTTCCATCTTGGCGGGCACAATGACTGTTGTGAAGACTTTCTTTGATTTTGTTGTTTCTGTGTGTTGTGATTTTGTTTTCTGTTTTATAGAAATCTTTCGTGCTTGTCAACAAAATCCTTAAACTTCACTCTTCTATTTGTTCTTTCTTGGAGATTGCAGGCAAATTTTCTCCAAGATTCTATAAGTCTGTATGGAAGTTTGTTTGCCAATGCCTTTATATTAGCCATGTTGTCCAAGTCCTCCATGTAATTAACATCTGCCATTATGTTCGAACAGCCCATAAGGAATAATGTGAAAGACTGAAGTGCAACACCATCTTCAGACTTGATTGTTGGCCAATCCATGGCTTCCTTTAAATATGCTTCTGCTATCATGAAGTCATCACCATAAAACTCCTTCAAGATTTGTTTTGCTTTGGTATATCCTGTCAGAGGTTCCATATGGATGCAGCTCTTCACCAACTCATGTGGTTGTTCACTAGTATACTGCAGCTAAAATTGAAGATGATCACGGTTATCACTTGTACGGCCTTCAATCCCATGTTCAATGGCACCTATACAGGTTTTATAATGCAGAGGGTCGCCTGTAAAACGTAGGAATGGAAAGTTCGGGAAGAAGCGATGCTTTTTAACTCTTTGCTAAGTATTCTGCGACACTGGCTTGCTGTGAGATTGCGTGGCAAAGGCCATCAAGCACATGTCCCTGTTGTTCTCTACTTTCTGTCTGATGTGGAAATCTAGCCATTGGAATAGTCGAAGTGGGAGCATTTCAGGTCAACACTGCTTGTTGCTCTGATAGGCTGTGATGGTAATTGAATGTTTTTCCTTGTTTAAATTGTAACACACTCATCAGGAATGTGGATACCATCCTCCTGGGTATTTTCATATCTTCTCAAGACATCCAATTTAGCATCAGACTCAGGGAGTGCCGTTTGCATTGCATGCATTTCCTTCTTTGCTTTAATTGCAGCTTCTTCTTGCTCAAGTGCCAACCTTTGTTGTAAATCAGCAGCCTTTGCCTTTAAACATGCTCGTTCCATTTGAGCCTTTAATTTAATTGAAGACGTTGACAGAAGTGAGCTTCTGTCTGTTAGATTCTTTACTTCTACTTCTATGGGTGTAGTTAGTTGATGCAGATCTACTATCAGCAGGTGATATTTGTTTATTGCATCCTTCCTCTGCACGTTTCAAAACGTCCTTCTTCCAAAGCTCACATTTCCATTAATTACATTTTTTGGATCAAACCAGTTATTTTGGTCATCGGCAAAATCCTCTTCAGTCTTTAAATTTTGCAGACCGGAATTGAGGTCCACAAATTCTTGCTCCATGCCGCTAAAGCAAACACGAACCTCAGTTTTTTACAGCGTCAACATTTGCATCATCCTCCATCAATTGTTCAATTTGACGTTGCATGGAGGTCAATTGAGCAAATTTGCAGCTGCGTGCCTGCATCCGTTTAGGCTTGTGATCTTCTACAGCTTTTCTCCGTCATTTTTAATGTCCGCTTTCCACTGTCTTGTTCCTCCATGTCAATCCACAATGAAGCAAACAAAAACGTCAAACTGACTGTAGCGTCTCAATTTGTAGGTCAGCCGAATGACGATCAAAGTTTTAAGCAGTTTACTCACGCACCTGTTACGTGCGCGTCCTTGTTAACTCGCGATGCTTGTCAAGTATGGACGCATGCTAACAGCTAGCAGCTCATTGTCCCGACTGGAAAGTTGCTCCTTAGCTGTGATGTGCCTAGGGTTACACTATCTATCATTAACAAACACAGCCAGCCCTCCTCTTTCCTCTTACCGCTTTCCAGTGTCCTGTCCGCAAGTAGTATTTGGAAGCCGTCAAATTCCACAACGGTGTCCGGCGTTAGCTCTGTTAGCCATGAATCCGTGAACATCAGCAAGCTAGCTCATTGGAAGTTCCTCTCGTGCCGCGTTAGCGCTGTTAGCTCGTCCATTTTCTTGGGAAGGTATCTAACATTTCCCATAAAAACGGACGGGAGGACGGGGTGGTCACGCCTCCTCTTTGCCTGGCGTTTCGCCCCCGCGCGACATCCCCCGTCTCTTCCTCCTCAACTCGTGGGGGATATCGGGTCTCGCTCCGGGAGTCGGCACGGGGTTAGCACGAAGTGCTAACAGCTGATCTCTTGTGTAAACGATTGATCCGTAGCTCCCAGTGACATCTCCGGACACGATCACGCAAAAAACAGCCCTCAGCAGCAATAAAACCACCGCAATTTGGATGTCCATTGCTGCGATGAGGTAAAATAAATAAAACTGGGTAAAGGGAAAAACACGCGAAAAAGGCTCAAATAGTGAGCCGTGCTGCTCTAGCAGGTAGCCACTCGCGTGGCGACGGAACCGGAAAAACAAATGTGGTCCCATCAAAATCTGATTGGATATTTAAAAATAAAAGCGTGAAAATTTGCTTATTTGTCTGTCGTCACCAATGATTAAAAAAATTAAAATCATTACAAAATCCTCAAGCTATCGTGATACCAGACGAGTTCTGCGGGACACCAGACCACCCCAGTTGTCCACAAAAAGTGGTCACTTCAAAATTTGATGTGGCATTTCAAAATAAAAAAATCACCTGAAATATGCACTGTGATCAACACTGATTTAAAAGAAAAATCTTTAAAAAATATCCTCAAACTATCGTGATACCAAACCAGGACTGGGGATACTAGACCACACCAGCTGTCCACCAAAAGTGGTCACATCAAAATGTGATGTGGCACTTCAAAATAAAAGTAGCCTGAAATTCGCTTATTTCACGGTCATCACCACTGAGTTAAAAAAAAACATAGCTCGAGCTTTCGTGATACCAGACCAGTTTTGTGGGACACGAGACTACCCCAGCTGTCCATAAAAAGTGGTCCCATTGAAATCTAATTTGTAATTTCAAACTAAAAGTTGCCTGAAATCTGCACATTTCACTGTCATCATGCCTGACTTTAAAATTTCATTAAAAAATATCCTCTAGCTATGGTAATACCAAACCAGGTTTGGAGGACACTAGACAACACAGCTTTCCACCAAAAGTAGTCCCATCAAAATGTAAGGAGGCATTTTAAAATAAAAGAGCTGGAGCTGTCGTAATACCAGACTAGTTTTGTTGGACACTCGACGACCCCAGCTGTTCATCAAAAGTGGTCCCATCAAAATCTGGTGTAATTTCACAATAAAAAAAAAAACACCTGAAATATGCACATTTCATTGTCATCAACACTGATTTTAAAATAATCATTTCAAAATACCCTCGAGCTATCGTGATATCAGACCCATTTTGGGGGACACTAGACAACCCCAGTTGTCCATCAATTGCGGTCCCACCAAAATGTGATACGGCATTTCAAAATAAAAGTAGCCTGAAATCAGCATACATCACTGTTATCAGGCCTGACTAAAATATCATGACAAAATATCCTCCAGCTATCATGATACCAGACCAGACATATTTCACTGTCATCACCATTGATTTTAAAAAATTAATTAAAAACTAGAGCTGCGAGCAGCTATAAAGGGCCCTCGCCACCCGGACAACGTTGGGGTACTGGCACGTTGGAAATGTGAAATATTTCCGAGAAATAACGTGAGGAATCTTCAAGAGGAATTTGCTTGTAGTTAAAGTTAGAGCAGCTTTTGTTTTCAAAGCCTCGTCAATGTTTGAAGTAAATTTGTTGGCAGGCACTACAGGTGCATCAAATCAAAGACTAATAGACTGAAAAACATTTTCTTTCCGAGAGCCATCACCATTCTGAACTCTCACACACATGCACACACACACGACCACCCTTACCTTGCTGAACAGCGACGTATTGTGTTGTATTTCTCCAATTTCATACTATTTTCCATCACAATATTTATTCTCTTATTTATCTAATTTATATATTTGATTAAATTATTGTTGTATTGCACTGGAGAGGGGAGCTCCCTAATCTTGTTGCACACTGTACAATGACAATAAAAGGATTTCGGATTCTGATAAATTTAGAATGGCCGACTTCCTGTTCAATTTAGCATACGGCTCCATGAGATTTTTTATTAGGTCTTGGCTTTGTACACACTTCATCAAATTTTCAGTTTGGTGAAACAGAGATATGGGGCTGTTTTTTTTTGTTGTTTTTTTTTTCTAGGGGGCGATAGCGAGCCATTTTTAAACAACTGTACGACAAAATAATAAAATATTGTGAATATTGAATCAACTCCCGGTTGGGTGGACGCTGGCACGTTTGGCTGCCACTGCTCACCGGTAACTCTCAGAAATTTTTTGGATCCGCTTGTTGTACCTGCTTTAGCAGTTTACAATCCCTCCAGTTACAGTGATTTTATTTATTATCTGTATGTTGAGCGATCCCGATTCTCATGAATGCCACCCACCGATTGCATAGTCGCTGACGCGTCTACTGTGGCTAAAGTTTAGCTTACCTATCAAAGTTAGCACCTTATGTACAGGGTAAGTTTGGGATTTTTTTAGAGCATGAGCAGGGGAGTTTTTAAGCATTTAGTCCATTGTGGTGAACCGCCCCCATTTAAGTAAATTCAAAATGGCCGACTTCCTGTAAAACCTAGCGCATGGCTCCAAGAGACTTTTTTGTAGGTCTTGGCCTTATACATACTCCATCGAATTTACAAAAAGTAGGTGAATCACTCAACCAGGGCTGAAGTTTTTGAATATTTCTAGAGGGCCATGGCAAGCCATTTTAAAAAAGCTGCACATTCCATTCCGCAGGATTGCTATGGACATTGTGGGTCCTTTGACAAAAAGCAGTGGTGTAGTGTGTGACAACGCCACACGTTTCCCAGAGGCATTTCCATTGCGCACAATCACTGCTCCGGCAGTACTTTGTGCCTTGGTGCAACTCCTTTCCAGAGTTGGCATACCAGATGAGATTCTAACAGACCAGGGAACCAATTTCACTTCAAGGTTAATGCAACTGTTCAACAAACAACTGGGCATCTCCGCCATCAAAACCACTCCATACCACCCATAGACTGATGGACTAGTGGAAAGGTTCAATCAGACCTTAAAGAAGATGCTCCAGAAATTTGTGGATGATACTGGAAAAGACTGGGACCGGTGGCTGCCCTTTTTGCTGTTTGCCTATCGCGAAGTTCCTCAGGCGTCAACAGGTTTCTCTCCCTTTGAACTCTTGCATGCTTGGGAGGTTCAGGGGCCATTGGACTTGCTCCGAAAGGCCTAGGAGGCACCTTCCACCACGTGAAGTGATCGGGGGGTGGTGAAATTTGTGCTGGAAATGAGGGAGAGACTGGCCAGGTACCAGTAGGAGGCAGAGGTCAACCTGCGGGAGGCCCAGAAAAGCCAGAAGACCTGGTATGACCAGCAAGCTCGCCACCGGGAGTTTAAACCCGGCCAAAAAGTATTGCGGCTTCTCCCCACATGCAACAACAAGCTTTTAGTAAAGTGGCAGGGGCCATATGAGGTCACCCGGAAGATGGGTCCAGTGACCTATGAGATTTTCCATCCGGAGAAGAAAAAAAATAAACAAACTTATCATGTGAACCTCCTCAAAGAGTGGAAGGAGCGTTCAAACCAGGCTCCAAAGGAGGTCATACTCGCGCGGAAGGTGGAGGAGGACGACGACGACGACAAGGACGAGGACGACGACAATGATGATGATGATGATGATGATGACGAGGCAGAGCTGGAGTCCTCGACGACGACAGATGCGCCTGCACTGGCACGTCGGAAACCCAAGCAAGTCACAGAGATGTGCTTAATTTTCAAGACGGTGCCTTCTCTTTTTTCCGCCAGCCCAGGGAAGACGACGGTGGTAGAACACGTCATTCGTCTCAAAGAAGGATTACCAATTCGTCAGCGCCCCTACCGAGTTCCGCAACACTTGGTGGAGAGACTAACCAAGGAGCTCCAGGAAATGCTGAAGCTTGGAGTCATTGAGCCTTCCAAGTCGGAGTGGTGCAGTCCGGTGGTTATCATCTCCAAGAAAGATGTGTGCTGATTTAGAAAGAGAGTGAAAGACGTTTAAGAGAAGAAGCAGAAAGTACTTAATATGGAGATAAAGAAAGACGAAGAAACAGGAGCGAGAAAAAAAGGAGGAAATGCACCAGCCGAGGATCAAAGAGACAGTGACAGTGAAAAAGGAAGTCAGGGTGAGAGAGCTGAGGAGGAGGGCCAGCGAGAAAAGGAGCCGGGATTGCCTCAACAAGTGGACAACAGCGCCCTGGGAAGCCTGCCACAAGAGATGAATGCAAAGCGGCCTGCCAAACAATCACACCAATCCAAGATAATATGCGTAAATGGGCTGCGGGCCTCACGACCACCCCGTCAGCACCGATCTTCTACCAAGGACGTGGAAGAGGAAGAGGACACCTGCCAACAAAAGACGACGTCTGCTACAACTGTAGGAAACATGGCCACTTTGCTCGAAACTGCCGTCAACCACCCAGGAAAACCGATTACAATTTACACAGACAGAATCAAGTTTGATAAGAAATTTGTGATTTGTCAGGACCAGTCGTGAAAGCAACGGAGGATCACGTGACGTAAAAAACAAACAAAAAAAGCAAGTGGAGAAGCAGTTCTACATGAACGTGCGTTTTACTTATTAGGCCGTGATACACTGACACAATTGGACCTTAATATCAGAGTCAATAAGCAAGGGCGAATTCAAACAAACGTCAAAACTTTAAAAGGGCACATTATTATCGGTTGCTACATTTGGAAGAACAAAATAGGACGTCAATAAATTATTAGAAGTAGCTCACAATAGAGTCTGTTTGGGCGATGACGTGCAACACATGGTTAGTCTGCAAGGGACTATCAGATACAATGTATCAAAAGTAAGTGAAAACGCAACTATGGTTTCGTGCACCACCACATGCAACACTTGCACCATTCTCATGGAAAGACTCTCCCTGCTGGAGGGACGTGTCCGCCAGCTAGAGCAGAGTAATGTGGTAAGCGTAAATGTGGCGGACAGCACCGGTTAGCATTGGCCGTAAACGGCTTGCTAATCGCGTTGAGCCTGTTAAGACACAGAGCAGTTCCATTCCACCTCGGTCTCCTGGCTCCCGCACTTTAGTGAAAGGTGACTCCATTACTCGATACATTAAGCTTGAAAATCCAACCACAGAATGTGTATTGCTGGGGCCAGAGCACCCGACATTGAAGCTAATCTTATGGAGCTAGCACGCAAGAGACCTAGACACCAGCGCAGTGCAAACAACGCTAGCTATTCAGATATAGTAATACACGTCGGCTCCAATGACACTAGTGTTACTGCCGTTTCAATGATACGCTGGCTAAAGAAAGTTTTAACGCGCACTCACTCACCATGGGTTGAAGTTGCGATGACGTTCGCTCGGCTTCACTGGTCTTGATGTTGATGTGTAGTTATGTATGTCACGTCAAACAGTCAAGGGTTAGTCTTAATCGTAGTCATTTCAGTCCAGATGTCATGCCGTGAAGTCAAGTAAATCAAATAAATAAATCAATGGCTACGGTCTTCCAAACTTCAAATCAAAAACATCCGCGCATATGCGGTAATCAATACAATATACTATCTTCTATCTTCCAGTTTGTACATAAATAATGCGTCTTGAGTAAGTGCGGTTGAAAAACGGTATCCGACCAGCGTTCCCCCACCTGTCCTGCATTTGTTATTTATGGATGAACGCAACCAGTGCTGACGTCATCAATTGCCCTAGTGGTGGTGTTGCCATACTGCATTACTCAAAAGAAAACTGCTCCAACAACTAGGATGAAGCAATCAGAGATCACAAAGAAAAAACATAGCAAGGACTTGTGATCTTGCCAGAAAGATGAGTCTGAGTCGAGTAATTGTCTCTGGCCCCTTGCCTGCGAGAGGCAATGATGAGAAAGATGGGGGTGTAGCCCTCATTTCCGAATTTAATCTAAAACTTAGTCCTCGTCCTAGCAATTCCTTCAAAACATTTGAAGTTCTCATTATGCGATCCACGGCCGCACTGCCGTTTTATCTTGCCGTTTTTTACCGTCCCCCTGGCTCTTACTCAGGCTTTTTAGATTAATTTTCTGAATTTGTGGCTGATTTGGTAACTCATGCGGATAATATATCATGGGCGACTTCAACATTCATATGAATCTCCCGTCGGAACCACTTACCGTGGCGTTTCGGACAATAATTGATATGTTTGGTTTCATGCAAATAATAGATGAAGCAACGCATATAAATGGTAACACGTTAGATTTGGTATTAACCCGGGGCTTAGCATCCTCAAAAATAATTGTATTACCATATACTAGTGCTATAGCTGACCATTACTTAATCAAATTTGAAGTCTTGGCGCATTGCCATCGTTCTGACCATGATCAAAGCTATAGCAGCCGCAACATTAGCTCCTTAACCACCGCTGCGCTCTCTGAGCTACTCCCTTTAGTAACCGATTCGTTTCCTAATTATATTGGTACGATTGATGATCTTACAAACAACTTTAATGTCGCTCTGTTAAATGCGCCTGACTCCGTCGCACCTTTAAAAACTAAAACTTGTCCAAAGAGGCTGACTCCGTGGTTTTATGAGGAAACACGCATACTGAAACGATTCTTGTAGGAAGCTTGAGCGCAAATGGCGTGCGACCAAACTGGAGGTCTTCCGTCAGGCATGGTGCGCTAGTTTATACAAGGAAGCGCTCAATCTAGCCAAAACTAATTATTACTCTAGATTAATTGTTTTACATAAAAACAACCCTAAATATTTATTTGCTACTGTAGCAATGCTAACGCAACAGCAACCAACCTCGGATAGCTCTTCCTATTCAGCTCACGATTTCATGCAATTCTTTACTCAGAAGATTGAGTGTATTCGTGATGAGATTAAAGACACTGTTCTTACAATTCCGTTGAATTCCGTCATAAATGGTGTTAATAGGGACATTAGGGCTGATAACTGTCCGATAACCTTATCTCAATTTAAAAAAGTATCTCTTGAAAGCCAAACAAAATTGGTTAGTGGGGCAAAACCGACAACTTGTGTGCTCGATCCGCTTCCTGGCAAACTAATTAAAGAACTGTTTATGACCCTAGGACCGTCTGTCTTAAATATTATTAATCTATCACTTACCACGGGTATAGTACCAGCAGCTTTAGGACCGCCATTATGCGACCGCTACTTAAGCAACCAAACCTCGACCCAGAGAGTCTCAACAACTATAGACCGGTTTCAAATCTTCCGTTTATTGCAAAAATCTTGAAAAACTTAATGAATATATGACTAGTAATAATCAATTTGAACCTTTCCAATCAGGTTTTACCGAATGGAAGCTACGGAGGAGGAGGGCATGCTCGCGTCACAGTTAAGCCGAAGAGGAGCACCTTCCCCGGGCACGGGCGGTGTCAAGCGGCCCCTAAGTTTAACCGAATGGAAGCTCCGGAGGAGGAGGGCATGCTCGCGTCACAGTTAAGCCGAAGAGGAGCACCTCTTCCCCCCGGGCACGAGCGGAGCGCGAGGCTGTCAGTTATGAATGAATAAATGAATAAATAAATAAATGAAGAATGCCACCTTTCATTTCACTGGCATGATCCGTGCCTGTCATGCCGCGTGTGTTTTTGTTTTTTCAGCTGTGTGGGCGTTCCTCCAGCGATCGTCTCGCGCCATGCGGTCAGCTGCTGCGAGACGCGCCCACCAGCCCCGCACCGGATTCCCATTCACTCACTGATTACACTCACTACCACCTACACTGACTACCTGGCGTCGGATTGTTATCCTACTTGTGTCTGCGTTTGGAGAGTCCTGCTCAATCCTCCAGCTCTGCTGGAGGATCATAACATTCACAGGGCACACCGGACGGCGTACCAGAAGTTAAAAGTCGAAGTAATTAAATAAATACAAAAATAAGTAATTGAATAAATACAAAAATAATGGCTGGGGAATAAAAAAATAAGAAGTTTTAATAATAATTTTTTTTTGTTATAACATGAATTTCACTCTCTCTCTCTCTACCCGTATATATATATATATATATATATATATATATATAATTTAAGCATTTTTGAAGGTGCGCCGCTACTTCGCGGATTTTCAGTTTTCGCGGGTGGTCTCGGTCCCCATTAACCGCGATAACCGAGGGTTCACTGTATTACTCTTACTCGATCTTGGCGCCGCTTTTGACACTTGATCATAACATATTATTAAAACGCCTTGAAACTTGTGTTGGCATTTCAGGTTCAGCGCTTTCTTGGTTTAATTCGTATCTGTCGGAGAGGAGGCACCGTGTAATTCATGGCAATGCGACTTCTGATCTTTGTAAGATCACACGCGGAGTTCCGCAGGGATTGGTACTAGATGCTACCGCTTGGTGATATTATACGGAAATATAACATTAGTTTTCATTGTTATGCTGATGATACGCAATTATACATGCCGTTGGATATAACGAATCCGTGTGATTGCTATAAATTAGAGGCATGCCTTGCCGAAATTAAACTATGAATGTCTTTCAATTTTTTGCGTCTTAACTCAGATAAAACCGAGATGCTGATCATTGGACCAGCGCGTCATCGGTACCTTTTTCAAAGACACCACTATGAGTATCGATAAATTGCCCAAAAGGATTCAACAAGATCAATGTCTAAAGTCATTTTTGGCCAATTTTCAATCAGATTCGTTAAAAGGGCACCGTGCAGTACGTCAAAATGTAAAAAATTATAATTTTTGTCACCACTGGGTGGTGCAAGGTGGTCGCTGCTCAGGCCCTAATAATAATAATAATAATAATAATAATAAAAGTAATAATATTTTCTACAAAAACAATAGGGACCTCGCAGCCGTCGCAGCTCGGGCCCTAATAACAATTTCTACAAAAACAATAGGGACCTCGCCGCGGTCGCTGCTCGGGCCCCAATAATAATTTCTACACAAAGTCCATTGTGGTGACCCGCCCCCTTTTAAGTAAATTCAAAATGGCCGACTTCCTGTAAAACCTAGCTCATTGCTCCAAGAGACTATTTTGTAGGTCTTGGTCTTATACATACAGTGAACCCTCGCTACTTCGCGGTTCACCTTTCGCGGGTTCAATGCTTCGCGGGTCTAAAAAATATTCGGGGGCATTGTAGTTTCGCCGAGCGACACAACGGGGCGCTGGAGCGGTTAGACGGCCGGCGTGCGCCGAAGAAGAGCGTGGGCGAAGAGGAGAGTGGACGAAGAAGAGCACGTTCCCCCGGACACGATCGGTGGCGACGTTTCGCGCGGTTCGGACCGTACCAGAGCTCCGGCCAGCGTGCGTGGCAGTTAAGCCGTAGAGGAGCACCTTCCCCGGGCACGGGCGGTTCCAAGCGGCCCCTAAGTTTAACCGAATGGAAGCTCCGGAGGAGGAGGGCATGCTCGCGTCACAGTAAGCCGAAGAGGAGCACCTTCCCCGGGCACGGGCGGTGCCAAGCGGCCCCTAAGTTTAACCGAATGGAAGCTCCGGGGGAGGAGGGCGGGCGTGTGTCACAGTTAAGCCAAATTGGAGCACCTCTTCTGCCCGGGCACGAGCGGAGCGCGAGGCTGTCAGTTATGAATGAATAAATGAATAAATAAATAAAGAATGCCACCTTTCATTTCACAGGGCACACCGGACGGCGTACCAGCAGGTAAAAGTCGGAGTAATTAAATAAATACAAAAAGAATGGCTGGGGAATAAAAAAATAATACGTTTTAATAATAATTTGGTTTTTTTGTTATAACATGAATTTCACTCTCTCTCTCCCCGTATATATATATATATATATATATATATATATATATATATATATATATATATATATATATATATATATATATTTATTATATATATTGTATATTTTTTTTAAGCATTTTTGAAGGTGCGCCGCTACTTCGCGGATTTTCAGTTTTCGCGGGTGGTCTCGGTCCCCATTAACCGCGATAACCGAGGGTTCACTGTACTCCATAAAATTTACAAAAAGCGAGGTGAAACACTCAACCAGAGCTGCTTTTTTTAACATTTCTCGAGGGCCATGGCGAGCCATTTCAAAAAAGCTGCACAACTAACGTATAAAATATTGATAAATTTGCTCGGCCTGATGTGTGTGTAAAGTTTTACGAGTTGTCGTTCATATTTAGAACCTCATAATCAGCTTTGTTTTATTGCCGAACAGTGCAATGCCACTCCCACAACTTTTCACGAAAAAGGACGAATTTCGTATTGTGACATCCTCATGGCCGAAACAGTCATCCGAGCATATATGAGGGCGACCTTGTTGAGTTGCACGGAGAAAAACATCCAAGAAAATAACTTGTATTAGCTTTTACCAGTTGGTGGCGCTACTACTACGATGTAAAATAAGTTGGTAGATGTCTTCAGGGCTGAAGTATCCTCAAATGTGTACAACTTCGAGAAGATAGGATCATCTGAGTCATGTTGCCGGAGCTTTTGTTGCCACAGAGTACAATCGGACTTTTCAGCACCTTAATAGCCACGCCTTTTGCCAAAACGTCACAAAATTCGGCAGAGAGTAAGATCATTGTCTTGAGTCTTTTCTGACTAATTTTCAGTCGGATTCGTCAAAAGGGCACCGTGCAGTACGTGAAAATTAAAATAAAAACAAATTTTTGATTCCACTTGGCGGCACTGTGTGTATAACAAAATAATAACATTACGATGTCTTCAGGTCGGGACGTTTTATTTACAGGTGAAGGTTTGGATTTTTAGGAGCATGTGCAGGGGAGTTATTAAGCATTCATTTATTTGTATTAGGTTCATTTTGTCTTCTTATTATTGATATTTGACTGATTCATTAAAAGCAGACAATTATGTTTTAGGTAAATTTTTTACCTGACATCTTTCGGCGAGTCTTTCGCCTTCTTCAGAGTGTCGCATGATGGTGTCTTGAGCTGATGTTCCATGAGGGTGTGACTTACCTGTCAAAAAAATGAAAAAAATCAGAGCAGTAAAAGAACAAGCACAACATGAACATTACAAATCAGCAATCACTGACCACTGCAAAAGGGAAAACTACATCATGGACCGGGAGAAGGGCAGGGTCATCCGCACAGAAGAGAACAAACAACAGCGCTGGATCAGAGAGGCCATTGAGATCTGCAAGCGAGGCATAAAAACCATGAACAGAGACAAGGGAGCCTTCATCCTCTCTACCACCTGGACCAGCATCTTGGCGGAGTGAACGGACAGCGGGGGCGTGACTTGCCTTCATTCTTGTGACAGGTAAGTCACGCCCTCATGGAACATCAGCTGATAAAGACGGGTCACAAGACAGCATCATGTGACACTCTGAAGAAGGCGAAAGACTTTCGTATTGTGACATGCTCAAGGCCTAAACACTCATCCGAGCAAATATAAGGTAGATTTTGTTCACCTGCCCGGAGAAAAACATCAACGAAAATAATTTGTATTTGTTTTAACCAGTTGGTGGCGCTACCACTGCGATCAAAAATAAGTTGGCAGCCGTCTTCAGGGCCTGAATATCCTCAAATGTGAAAAATTTCGAGAAGATGGATCATCTGAATCATTTTGCAGGAACTTTTGTTGCCACGGAGAATAATCAGACTCTGCGGCACCGTAATAGCCACGCCCTTCGAAGGAAAGTCACAAAAATAGGGATAGAGTAAGATCAATGTCTTGAGTCTTTTCTAGCCAATTTTCAATCAGATTCGTTAAAAGGGCACCGTGCAGTAAGTCAAAATGTAAAAAATGATATTGATTGGCGCAAGGTGTATAACTGAATATAAACATATAGATGTCTTCAGGTACAGACTTTTTATGTACATGTGAAGTTTTGGATTTTTAGCAGCATGTGCAGGAGAGTTATTAAGCATTTTGTCCATTGCGGCGAAGGAAATCTTAAGTGAAAACTTTGAAGCCCCGCCCCCGTCATATAGTATTTCGGAAACAAAAAATTTTAGCCCCAGTGTTTGTCCCAGGTCTTCAGATGCTACAGACAGAATTTTAAGGCAATCAGATGAAGCCTTTAGGATCAGGGTGCAAAAGAATGACCCCTGTAAACATGCAAAAAAGGGCAAAAGTCGGACTTTCAAAAATTCATAACTCACTTCCTGTTCATATTAGACGTTAAAATAACAAATTTTTCGCCATGCCCGATGAGACTGCCAAGTTTGGTGAGTTTTTGTGCATGTTTCGGGGGTCAAAAATGCGATCGAACAATCGGAAAAATAATAATAATAATAATTTCTACAAAAACAATAGGAACTTCGCAGCGGTCGCTGCTCAGGCCCTAATAATAATAATAATAATAATAATAAAAGTAATAATGTTTTCTACAAAAACAATAGGGACCTCGCCGCGGTCGCTGCTCGGGCCCCAATAATAATTTCTACACAAAGTCCATTGTGGTGACCCGCCCCCTTTTAAGTAAATTCAAAATGGCCGACTTCCTGTAAAACCTAGCTCATTGCTCCAAGAGACTTTTTTGTAGGTCTTGGTCTTATACATACAGTGAACCCTCGCTACTTCGCGGTTCACCTTTCGCGGGTTCAGTGCTTCGCGGGTCTAAAAAATATTCGGGGGCATTGTAGTTTCGCAGAGCGGCACGACGGGGCGCTGGAGCGGTTAGACGGCCGGCGTGCGCCGAAGAAGAGCGTGGGCGAAGAGGAGAGTGGACGAAGAAGAGCACGTTCCCCCGGACACAATCGGTGGCGACGTTTCGCGCGGTTCGGACCGTACCAGAGCTCCGGCCGGCGTGCGTGGCAGTTAAGCCGTAGAGGAGCACCTTCCCCGGGCACGGGCGGTTCCAAGCGGCCCCTAAGTTTAACCGAATGGAAGCTCCGGAGGAGGAGGGCATGCTCGCGTCACAGTAAGCCGAAGAGGAGCACCTTCCCCCGGCACGGGCGGTGCCAAGCGGCCCCTAAGTTTAACCGAATGGAAGCTCCGGGGGAGGAGGGCGGGCGTGTGTCACAGTTAAGCCAAATTGGAGCACCTCTTCTGCCCGGGCACGAGCGGAGCGCGAGGCTGTCAGTTATGAATGAATAAATGAATAAATAAATAAAGAATGCCACCTTTCATTTCACAGGGCACACCGGACGGCGTACCAGCAGGTAAAAGTCGGAGTAATTAAATAAATACTAAAAGAATGGCTGGGGAATAAAAAAATAATACGTTTTAATAATAATTTGTTTTTTTTGTTATAACATGAATTTCACTCTCTCTCTCCCCGTATATATATATATATATATATATATATATATATATATATATATTATTATATATATTGTATATTTTTTTTAAGCATTTTTGAAGGTGCGCCGCTACTTCGCGGATTTTCAGTTTTCGCGGGTGGTCTCGGTCCCCATTAACCGCGATAACCGAGGGTTCACTGTACTCCATAAAATTTACAAAAAGCGAGGTGAAACACTCAACCAGAGCTGCTTTTTTTTAACATTTCTCGAGGGCCATGGCGAGCCATTTCAAAAAAGCTGCACAACTAACGTATAAAATATTGATAAATTTGCTCGGCCTGATGTGTGTGTAAAGTTTTACGAGTTGTCGTTCATATTTAGAACCTCATAATCAGCTTTGTTTTATTGCCGAACAGTGTAATGCCACTCCCACAACTTTTCACGAAAAAGGACGAATTTCGTATTGTGACATCCTCATGGCCGAAACAGTCATCCGAGCATATATGAGGGCGACCTTGTTGAGTTGCACGGAGAAAAACATCCAAGAAAATAACTTGTATTAGCTTTTACCAGTTGGTGGCGCTACTACTACGATGTAAAATAAGTTGGTAGATGTCTTCAGGGCTGAAGTATCCTCAAATGTGTACAACTTCGAGAAGATAGGATCATCTGAGTCATGTTGCCGGAGCTTTTGTTGCCACAGAGTACAATCGGACTTTTCAGCACCTTAATAGCCACGCCTTTTGCCAAAACGTCAAGAAATTCGGCAGAGAGTAAGATCATTGTCTTGAGTCTTTTCTGACTAATTTTCAGTCGGATTCGTCAAAAGGGCACCGTGCAGTACGTGAAAATTAAAATAAAAACAAATTTTTGATTCCACTTGGCGGCACTGTGTGTATAACAAAATAATAACATTACGATGTCTTCAGGTCGGGACGTTTTATTTACAGGTGAAGGTTTGGATTTTTAGGAGCATGTGCAGGGGAGTTATTAAGCATTCATTTATTTGTATTAGGTTCATTTTGTCTTCTTATTATTGATATTTGACTGATTCATTAAAAGCAGACAATTATGTTTTAGGTTAATTTTTTACCTGACATGTTTCGGCGAGTCTTTCGCCTTCTTCAGAGTGTCGCATGATGGTGTCTTGAGCTGATGTTCCATGAGGGTGTGACTTACCTGTCAAAAAAATGAAAAAAATCAGAGCAGTAAAAGAACAAGCACAACATGAACATTACAAATCAGCAATCACTGACCACTGCAAAAGGGAAAACCACATCATGGACCGGGAGAAGGGCAGGGTCATCCGCACAGAAGAGAACAAACAACAGCGCTGGATCAGAGAGGCCATTGAGATCTGCAAGCGAGGCATAAAAACCATGAACAGAGACAAGGGAGCCTTCATCCTCTCTACCACCTGGACCAGCATCTTGGCGGAGTGAACGGACAGCGGGGGGCGTGACTTGCCTTCATTCTTGTGACAGGTAAGTCACGCCCTCATGGAACATCAGCTGATAAAGACGGGTCACAAGACAGCATCATGTGACACTCTGAAGAAGGCGAAAGACTTTCGTATTGTGACATGCTCAAGGCCTAAACACTCATCCGAACAAATATAAGGTAGATTTTGTTCACCTGCCCGGAGAAAAACATCAACGAAAATAATTTGTATTTGTTTTAACCAGTTGGTGGCGCTACCACTGCGATCAAAAATAAGTTGGCAGCCGTCTTCAGGGCCTGAATATCCTCAAATGTGAAAAATTTCGAGAAGATGGATCATCTGAATCATTTTGCAGGAACTTTTGTTGCCACGGAGAATAATCAGACTCTGCGGCACCGTAATAGCCACGCCCTTCGAAGGAAAGTCACAAAAATAGGGATAGAGTAAGATCAATGTCTTGAGTCTTTTCTAGCCAATTTTCAATCAGATTCGTTAAAAGGGCACCGTGCAGTACGTCAAAATGTAAAAAATGATATTGATTGGCGCAAGGTGTATAACTGAATATAAACATATAGATGTCTTCAGGTACAGACTTTTTATGTACATGTGAAGTTTTGGATTTTTAGCAGCATGTGCAGGAGAGTTATTAAGCATTTTGTCCATTGCGGCGAAGGAAATCTTAAGTGAAAACTTTGAAGCCCCGCCCCCGTCATATAGTATTTCGGAAACAAAAAATTTTAGCCCCAGTGTTTGTCCCAGGTCTTCAGATGCTACAGACAGAATTTTAAGGCAATCAGATGAAGCCTTTAGGATCAGGGTGCAAAAGAATGACCCCTGTAAACATGCAAAAAAGGGCAAAAGTCGGACTTTCAAAAATTCATAACTCACTTCCTGTTCATATTAGACGTTAAAATATCAAATTTTTCGCCATGCCCGATGAGACTGCCAAGTTTGGTGAGTTTTTGTGCATGTTTCGGGGTCAAAAATGCGATCGAACAATCGGAAAAATAATAATAATAATAATTTCTACAAAAACAATAGGGACTTCGCAGCGGTCGCTGCTCAGGCCCTAATAATAATAATAATAATATTAATAATAATAAAAGTAATAATATTTTCTACAAAAACAATAGGGACCTCGCAGCCGTCGCAGCTCGGGCCCTAATAACAATTTCTAGAAAAACAATAGGGACCTCGCAGCGGTCACTGCTCGGGCCCTAATAATAATAATAATAAAAATAATAATAATTTCCACAAAAACAATGGGGACCTCGTAGCGGTCGCTGCTCAGGCCCTAATAATAATTTCTACAAAAACAATAGGGACCTCGCCGCCGTCGCTGCTCGGGCCCCAATAATAATTTCTACACAAAGTCCATTGTGGTGACCCGCCCCCTTTTAAGTAAATTCAAAATGGCCGACTTCCTGTAAAACCTAGCTCATTGCTCCAAGAGACTTTTTTGTAGGTCTTGGTCTTATACATACAGTGAACCCTCGCTACTTCGCGGTTCACCTTTCGCGGGTTCAGTGCTTCGCGGGTCTAAAAAATATTCGGGGGCATTGTAGTTTCGCCGAGCGGCACGACGGGGCGCTGGAGCGGTTAGACGGCCGGCGTGCGCCGAAGAAGAGCGTGGGCGAAGAGGAGAGTGGACGAAGAAGAGCACGTTCTCCCGGACACGATCGGTGGCGACGTTTCGCGCGGTTCGGACCGTACCAGAGCTCCGGCCGGCGTGCGTGGCAGTTAAGCCGTAGAGGAGCACCTTCCCCGGGCACGGGCGGTTCCAAGCGGCCCCTAAGTTTAACCGAATGGAAGCTCCGGAGGAGGAGGGCATGCTCGCGTCACAGTAAGCCGAAGAGGAGCACCTTCCCCGGGCACGGGCGGTGCCAAGCGGCCCCTAAGTTTAACCGAATGGAAGCTCCGGGGGAGGAGGACGGGCGTGTGTCACAGTTAAGCCAAATTGGAGCACCTCTTCTGCCCGGGCACGAGCGGAGCGCGAGGCTGTCAGTTATGAATGAATAAATGAATAAATAAATAAAGAATGCCACCTTTCATTTCACAGGGCACACCGGACGGCGTACCAGCAGGTAAAAGTCGGAGTAATTAAATAAATACAAAAAGAATGGCTGGGGAATAAAAAAATAATACGTTTTAATAATAATTTGTTTTTTTTGTTATAACATGAATTTCACTCTCTCTCTCCCCGTATATATAAATATATATATATATATATATTTATATATTTATTATATATATTGTATATTTTTTTTAAGCATTTTTGAAGGTGCGCCGCTACTTCGCGGATTTTCAGTTTTCGCGGATGGTCTCGGTCCCCATTAACCGCGATAACCGAGGGTTCACTGTACTCCATAAAATTTACAAAAAGCGAGGTGAAACATTCAACCAGAGCTGCTTTTTTTTAACATTTCTCGAGGGCCATGGCGAGCCATTTCAAAAAAGCTGCACAACTAACGTATAAAATATTGATAAATTTGCTCGGCCTCATGTGTGTGTAAAGTTTTACGAGTTGTCGTTCATATTTAGAACCTCATAATCAGCTTTGTTTTATTGCCGAACAGTGCAATGCCACTCCCACAACTTTTCACGAAAAATCACGAATTTCGTATTGTGACATCCTCATGGCCGAAACAGTCATCCGAGCATATATGAGGGCGACCTTGTTGAGTTGCACGGAGAAAAACATCCAAGAAAATAACTTGTATTAGCTTTTACCAGTTGGTGGCGCTACTACTACGATGTAAAATAAGTTGGTAGATGTCTTCAGGGCTGAAGTATCCTCAAATGTGTACAACTTCGAGAAGATAGGATCATCTGAGTCATGTTGCCGGAGCTTTTGTTGCCACAGAGTACAATCGGACTTTTCAGCACCTTAATAGCCACGCCTTTTGCCAAAACGTCACAAAATTCGGCAGAGAGTAAGATCATTGTCTTGAGTCTTTTCTGACTAATTTTCAGTCGGATTCGTCAAAAGGGCACCGTGCAGTACGTGAAAATTAAAATAAAAACAAATTTTTGATTCCACTTGGCGGCACTGTGTGTATAACAAAATAATAACATTAAGATGTCTTCAGGTCGGGACGTTTTATTTACAGGTGAAGGTTTGGATTTTTAGGAGCATGTGCAGGGGAGTTATTAAGCATTTATTTATTTGTATTAGGTTCATTTTGTCTTCTTATTATTGATATTTGACTGATTCATTAAAAGCAGACAATTATGTTTTAGGTTAATTTTTTACCTGACATGTTTCGGCGAGTCTTTCGCCTTCTTCAGAGTGTCGCATGATGGTGTCTTGAGACCCGTCTTTATCAGCTGATGTTCCATGAGGGTGTGACTTACCTGTCAAAAAAATGAAAAATCAGAGCAGTCAAAGAACAAGCACAACATGAACATTACAAATCAGCAATCACTGACCACTGCAAAAGGGAAAACCACATCATGGACCGGGAGAAGGGCAGGGTCATCCGCACCGAAGAGAACAAACAACAGCGCTGGATCAGAGAGGCCATTGAGATCTGCAAGCGAGGCATAAAAACCATGAACAGAGACAAGGGAGCCTTCATCCTCTCTACCACCTGGACCAGCATCTTGGCGGAGTGAACGGACAGCGGGGGGCGTGACTTGCCTTCATTCTTGTGACAGGTAAGTCACGCCCTCATGGAACATCAGCTGATAAAGACGGGTCACAAGACAGCATCATGTGACACTCTGAAGAAGGCGAAAGACTTTTGTATTGTGACATGCTCAAGGCCTAAACACTCATCCGAGCAAATATAAGGTAGATTTTGTTCACCTGCCCGGAGAAAAACATCAACGAAAATAATTTGTATTTGTTTTAACCAGTTGGTGGCGCTACCACTGCGATCAAAAATAAGTTGGCAGCCGTCTTCAGGGCCTGAATATCCTCAAATGTGAAAGATTTCCAGAAGATGGATCATCTGAATCATTTTGCAGGAACTTTTGTTGCCACGGAGAATAATCAGACTCTGCGGCACCGTAATAGCCACGCCCTTTGAAGGAAAGTCATAAAAATAGGGATAGAGTAAGATCAATGTCTTGAGTCTTTTCTAGCCAATTTTCAATCGGATTCGTTAAAAGGGCACCATGCAGTACGTCAAAATGTAAAAAATGATATTGATTGGCGCAAGGTGTATAACTGAATATAAACATATAGATGTCTTCAGGTACAGACTCTTTATGTACATGTGAAGTTTTGGATTTTTAGCAGCATGTGCAGGAGAGTTATTAAGCATTTTGTCCATTGCGGCGAAGGAAATCTTAAGTGAATACTTTGAAGCCCCGCCCCCGTCATATAGTATTTCGGAAACAAAAAATTTTAGCCCCAGTGTTTGTCCCAGGTCTTCAGATGCTACAGACAGAATTTTAAGGCAATCAGATGAAGCCTTTAGGATCAGGGTGCAAAAGAATGACCCCTGTAAACATGCAAAAAAGGGCAAAAGTCGGACTTTCAAAAATTCATAACTCACTTCCTGTTCATATTAGACGTTAAAATATCAAATTTTTCGCCATGCCCGATGAGACTGCCAAGTTTGGTGAGTTTTTGTGCATGTTTCGGGGGTCAAAAATGCGATCGAACAATCGGAAAAATAATAATAATAATAATTTCTACAAAAACAATAGGGACCTCGCCGCGGTCGCTGCTCGGGCCCCAATAATAATTTCTACACAAAGTCCATTGTGGTGACCCGCCCCCTTTTAAGTAAATTCAAAATGGCCGACTTCCTGTAAAACCTAGCTCATTGCTCCAAGAGACTTTTTTGTAGGTCTTGGTCTTATACATACAGTGAACCCTCGCTACTTCGCGGTTCACCTTTCGCGGGTTCAGTGCTTCGCGGGTCTAAAAAATATTCGGGGGCATTGTAGTTTCGCCGAGCGGCACGACGGGGCGCTGGAGCGGTTAGACGGCCGGCGTGCGCCGAAGAAGAGCGTGGGCGAAGAGGAGAGTGGACGAAGAAGAGCACGTTCTCCCGGACACGATCAGTGGCGACGTTTCGCGCGGTTCGGACCGTACCAGAGCTCCGGCCGGCGTGCGTGGCAGTTAAGCCGTAGAGGAGCACCTTCCCCGGGCACGGGCGGTTCCAAGCGGCCCCTAAGTTTAACCGAATGGAAGCTCCGGAGGAGGAGGGCATGCTCGCGTCACAGTAAGCCGAAGAGGAGCACCTTCCCCGGGCACGGGCGGTGCCAAGCGGCCCCTAAGTTTAACCGAATGGAAGCTCCGGGGGAGGAGGGCGGGCGTGAGTCACAGTTAAGCCAAATTGGAGCACCTCTTCTACCCGGGCACGAGCGGAGCGCGAGGCTGTCAGTTATGAATGAATAAATGAATAAATAAATAAAGAATGCCACCTTTCATTTCACAGGGCACACCGGACGGCGTACCAGCAGGTAAAAGTCGGAGTAATTAAATAAATACTAAAAGAATGGCTGGGGAATAAAAAAATAATACGTTTTAATAATAATTTGGTTTTTTTGTTATAACATGAATTTCACTCTCTCTCTCCCCGTATATATATATATATATATATATATATATATATATATATATATATATATATATATATATATATATATTTATTATATATATTGTATATTTTTTTTAAGCATTTTTGAAGGTGCGCCGCTACTTCGCGGATTTTCAGTTTTCGCGGGTGGTCTCGGTCCCCATTAACCGCGATAACCGAGGGTTCACTGTACTCCATAAAATTTACAAAAAGCGAGGTGAAACACTCAACCAGAGCTGCTTTTTTTAACATTTCTCGAGGGCCATGGCGAGCCATTTCAAAAAAGCTGCACAACTAACGTATAAAATATTGATAAATTTGCTCGGCCTGATGTGTGTGTAAAGTTTTACGAGTTGTCGTTCATATTTAGAACCTCATAATCAGCTTTGTTTTATTGCCGAACAGTGCAATGCCACTCCCACAACTTTTCACGAAAAAGGACGAATTTCGTATTGTGACATCCTCATGGCCGAAACAGTCATCCGAGCATATATGAGGGCGACCTTGTTGAGTTGCACGGAGAAAAACATCCAAGAAAATAACTTGTATTAGCTTTTACCAGTTGGTGGCGCTACTACTACGATGTAAAATAAGTTGGTAGATGTCTTCAGGGCTGAAGTATCCTCAAATGTGTACAACTTCGAGAAGATAGGATCATCTGAGTCATGTTGCCGGAGCTTTTGTTGCCACAGAGTACAATCGGACTTTTCAGCACCTTAATAGCCACGCCTTTTGCCAAAACGTCACAAAATTCGGCAGAGAGTAAGATCATTGTCTTGAGTCTTTTCTGACTAATTTTCAGTCGGATTCGTCAAAAGGGCACCGTGCAGTACGTGAAAATTAAAATAAAAACAAATTTTTGATTCCACTTGGCGGCACTGTGTGTATAACAAAATAATAACATTACGATGTCTTCAGGTCGGGACGTTTTATTTACAGGTGAAGGTTTGGATTTTTAGGAGCATGTGCAGGGGAGTTATTAAGCATTCATTTATTTGTATTAGGTTCATTTTGTCTTCTTATTATTGATATTTGACTGATTCATTAAAAGCAGACAATTATGTTTTAGGTTAATTTTTTACCTGACATGTTTCGGCGAGTCTTTCGCCTTCTTCAGAGTGTCGCATGATGGTGTCTTGAGCTGATGTTCCATGAGGGTGTGACTTACCTGTCAAAAAAATGAAAAAAATCAGAGCAGTAAAAGAACAAGCACAACATGAACATTACAAATCAGCAATCACTGACCACTGCAAAAGGGAAAACCACATCATGGACCGGGAGAAGGGCAGGGTCATCCGCACAGAAGAGAACAAACAACAGCGCTGGATCAGAGAGGCCATTGATATCTGCAAGCGAGGCATAAAAACCATGAACAGAGACAAGGGAGCCTTCATCCTCTCTACCACCTGGACCAGCATCTTGGCGGAGTGAACGGACAGCGGGGGGCGTGACTTGCCTTCATTCTTGTGACAGGTAAGTCACGCCCTCATGGAACATCAGCTGATAAAGACGGGTCACAAGACAGCATCATGTGACACTCTGAAGAAGGCGAAAGACTTTTGTATTGTGACATGCTCAAGGCCTAAACACTCATCCGAGCAAATATAAGGTAGATTTTGTTCACCTGCCCGGAGAAAAACATCAACGAAAATAATTTGTATTTGTTTTAACCAGTTGGTGGCGCTACCACTGCGATCAAAAATAAGTTGGCAGCCGTCTTCAGGGCCTGAATATCCTCAAATGTGAAAGATTTCCAGAAGATGGATCATCTGAATCATTTTGCAGGAACTTTTGTTGCCACGGAGAATAATCAGACTCTGCGGCACCGTAATAGCCACGCCCTTTGAAGGAAAGTCATAAAAATAGGGATAGAGTAAGATCAATGTCTTGAGTCTTTTCTAGCCAATTTTCAATCGGATTCGTTAAAAGGGCACCATGCAGTACGTCAAAATGTAAAAAATGATATTGATTGGCGCAAGGTGTATAACTGAATATAAACATATAGATGTCTTCAGGTACAGACTCTTTATGTACATGTGAAGTTTTGGATTTTTAGCAGCACGTGCAGGAGAGTTATTAAGCATTTTGTCCATTGCGGCGAAGGAAATCTTAAGTGAATACTTTGAAGCCCCGCCCCCGTCATATAGTATTTCGGAAACAAAAAATTTTAGCCCCAGTGTTTGTCCCAGGTCTTCAGATGCTACAGACAGAATTTTAAGGCAATCAGATGAAGCCTTTAGGATCAGGGTGCAAAAGAATGACCCCTGTAAACATGCAAAAAAGGGCAAAAGTCGGACTTTCAAAAATTCATAACTCACTTCCTGTTCATATTAGACGTTAAAATATCAAATTTTTCGCCATGCCCGATGAGACTGCCAAGTTTGGTGAGTTTTTGTGCATGTTTCGGGGGTCAAAAATGCGATCGAACAATCGGAAAAATAATAATAATAATAATTTCTACAAAAACAATAGGGACCTCGCCGCGGTCGCTGCTCGGGCCCCAATAATAATTTCTACACAAAGTCCATTGTGGTGACCCGCCCCCTTTTAAGTAAATTCAAAATGGCCGACTTCCTGTAAAACCTAGCTCATTGCTCCAAGAGACTTTTTTGTAGGTCTTGGTCTTATACATACAGTGAACCCTCGCTACTTCGCGGTTCACCTTTCGCGGGTTCAGTGCTTCGCGGGTCTAAAAAATATTCGGGGGCATTGTAGTTTCGCCGAGCGGCACGACGGGGCGCTGGAGCGGTTAGACGGCCGGCGTGCGCCGAAGAAGAGCGTGGGCGAAGAGGAGAGTGGACGAAGAAGAGCACGTTCTCCCGGACACGATCAGTGGCGACGTTTCGCGCGGTTCGGACCGTACCAGAGCTCCGGCCGGCGTGCGTGGCAGTTAAGCCGTAGAGGAGCACCTTCCCCGGGCACGGGCGGTTCCAAGCGGCCCCTAAGTTTAACCGAATGGAAGCTCCGGAGGAGGAGGGCATGCTCGCGTCACAGTAAGCCGAAGAGGAGCACCTTCCCCGGGCACGGGCGGTGCCAAGCGGCCCCTAAGTTTAACCGAATGGAAGCTCCGGGGGAGGAGGGCGGGCGTGAGTCACAGTTAAGCCAAATTGGAGCACCTCTTCTACCCGGGCACGAGCGGAGCGCGAGGCTGTCAGTTATGAATGAATAAATGAATAAATAAATAAAGAATGCCACCTTTCATTTCACAGGGCACACCGGACGGCGTACCAGCAGGTAAAAGTCGGAGTAATTAAATAAATACTAAAAGAATGGCTGGGGAATAAAAAAATAATACGTTTTAATAATAATTTGGTTTTTTTGTTATAACATGAATTTCACTCTCTCTCTCCCCGTATATATATATATATATATATATATATATATATATATATATATATATATATATATATATATATATATTTATTATATATATTGTATATTTTTTTTAAGCATTTTTGAAGGTGCGCCGCTACTTCGCGGATTTTCAGTTTTCGCGGGTGGTCTCGGTCCCCATTAACCGCGATAACCGAGGGTTCACTGTACTCCATAAAATTTACAAAAAGCGAGGTGAAACACTCAACCAGAGCTGCTTTTTTTAACATTTCTCGAGGGCCATGGCGAGCCATTTCAAAAAAGCTGCACAACTAACGTATAAAATATTGATAAATTTGCTCGGCCTGATGTGTGTGTAAAGTTTTACGAGTTGTCGTTCATATTTAGAACCTCATAATCAGCTTTGTTTTATTGCCGAACAGTGCAATGCCACTCCCACAACTTTTCACGAAAAAGGACGAATTTCGTATTGTGACATCCTCATGGCCGAAACAGTCATCCGAGCATATATGAGGGCGACCTTGTTGAGTTGCACGGAGAAAAACATCCAAGAAAATAACTTGTATTAGCTTTTACCAGTTGGTGGCGCTACTACTACGATGTAAAATAAGTTGGTAGATGTCTTCAGGGCTGAAGTATCCTCAAATGTGTACAACTTCGAGAAGATAGGATCATCTGAGTCATGTTGCCGGAGCTTTTGTTGCCACAGAGTACAATCGGACTTTTCAGCACCTTAATAGCCACGCCTTTTGCCAAAACGTCACAAAATTCGGCAGAGAGTAAGATCATTGTCTTGAGTCTTTTCTGACTAATTTTCAGTCGGATTCGTCAAAAGGGCACCGTGCAGTACGTGAAAATTAAAATAAAAACAAATTTTTGATTCCACTTGGCGGCACTGTGTGTATAACAAAATAATAACATTACGATGTCTTCAGGTCGGGACGTTTTATTTACAGGTGAAGGTTTGGATTTTTAGGAGCATGTGCAGGGGAGTTATTAAGCATTCATTTATTTGTATTAGGTTCATTTTGTCTTCTTATTATTGATATTTGACTGATTCATTAAAAGCAGACAATTATGTTTTAGGTTAATTTTTTACCTGACATGTTTCGGCGAGTCTTTCGCCTTCTTCAGAGTGTCGCATGATGGTGTCTTGAGCTGATGTTCCATGAGGGTGTGACTTACCTGTCAAAAAAATGAAAAAAATCAGAGCAGTAAAAGAACAAGCACAACATGAACATTACAAATCAGCAATCACTGACCACTGCAAAAGGGAAAACCACATCATGGACCGGGAGAAGGGCAGGGTCATCCGCACAGAAGAGAACAAACAACAGCGCTGGATCAGAGAGGCCATTGATATCTGCAAGCGAGGCATAAAAACCATGAACAGAGACAAGGGAGCCTTCATCCTCTCTACCACCTGGACCAGCATCTTGGCGGAGTGAACGGACAGCGGGGGGCGTGACTTGCCTTCATTCTTGTGACAGGTAAGTCACGCCCTCATGGAACATCAGCTGATAAAGACGGGTCACAAGACAGCATCATGTGACACTCTGAAGAAGGCGAAAGACTTTCGTATTGTGACATGCTCAAGGCCTAAACACTCATCCGAGCAAATATAAGGTAGATTTTGTTCACCTGCCCGGAGAAAAACATCAACGAAAATAATTTGTATTTGTTTTAACCAGTTGGTGGCGCTACCACTGCGATCAAAAATAAGTTGGCAGCCGTCTTCAGGGCCTGAATATCCTCAAATGTGAAAAATTTCGAGAAGATGGATCATCTGAATCATTTTGCAGGAACTTTTGTTGCCACGGAGAATAATCAGACTCTGCGGCACCGTAATAGCCACGCCCTTCGAAGGAAAGTCACAAAAATAGGGATAGAGTAAGATCAATGTCTTGAGTCTTTTCTAGCCAATTTTCAATCAGATTCGTTAAAAGGGCACCGTGCAGTACGTCAAAATGTAAAAAATGATATTGATTGGCGCAAGGTGTATAACTGAATATAAACATATAGATGTCTTCAGGTACAGACTTTTTATGTACATGTGAAGTTTTGGATTTTTAGCAGCATGTGCAGGAGAGTTATGAAGCATTTTGTCCATTGCGGCGAAGGAAATCTTAAGTGAAAACTTTGAAGCCCCGCCCCCGTCATATAGTATTTCGGAAACAAAAAATTTTAGCCCCAGTGTTTGTCCCAGGTCTTCAGATGCTACAGACAGAATTTTAAGGCAATCAGATGAAGCCTTTAGGATCAGGGTGCAAAAGAATGACCCCTGTAAACATGCAAAAAAGGGCAAAAGTCGGACTTTCAAAAATTCATAACTCACTTCCTGTTCATATTAGACGTTAAAATATCAAATTTTTCGCCATGCCCGATGAGACTGCCAAGTTTGGTGAGTTTTTGTGCATGTTTCGGGGGTCAAAAATGCGATCGAACAATCGGAAAAATAATAATAATAATAATTTCTACAAAAACAATAGGGACTTCGCAGCGGTCGCTGCTCAGGCCCTAATAATAATAATAATAATATTAATAATAATAAAAGTAATAATATTTTCTACAAAAACAATAGGGACCTCGCAGCCGTCGCAGCTCGGGCCCTAATAACAATTTCTAGAAAAACAATAGGGACCTCGCAGCGGTCACTGCTCGGGCCCTAATAATAATAATAATAAAAATAATAATAATTTCCACAAAAACAATGGGGACCTCGTAGCGGTCGCTGCTCAGGCCCTAATAATAATTTCTACAAAAACAATAGGGACCTCGCCGCCGTCGCTGCTCGGGCCCCAATAATAATTTCTACACAAAGTCCATTGTGGTGACCCGCCCCCTTTTAAGTAAATTCAAAATGGCCGACTTCCTGTAAAACCTAGCTCATTGCTCCAAGAGACTTTTTTGTAGGTCTTGGTCTTATACATACAGTGAACCCTCGCTACTTCGCGGTTCACCTTTCGCGGGTTCAGTGCTTCGCGGGTCTAAAAAATATTCGGGGGCATTGTAGTTTCGCCGAGCGGCACGACGGGGCGCTGGAGCGGTTAGACGGCCGGCGTGCGCCGAAGAAGAGCGTGGGCGAAGAGGAGAGTGGACGAAGAAGAGCACGTTCTCCCGGACACGATCGGTGGCGACGTTTCGCGCGGTTCGGACCGTACCAGAGCTCCGGCCGGCGTGCGTGGCAGTTAAGCCGTAGAAGAGCACCTTCCCCGGGCACGGGCGGTGCCAAGCGGCCCCTAAGTTTAACCGAATGGAAGCTCCGGAGGAGGAGGGCATGCTCGCGTCACAGTAAGCCGAAGAGGAGCACCTTCCCCGGGCACGGGCGGTTCCAAGCGGCCCCTAAGTTTAACCGAATGGAAGCTCCGGAGGAGGAGGGCATGCTCGCGTCACAGTAAGCCGAAGAGGAGCACCTTCCCCGGGCACGGGCGGTTCCAAGCGGCCCCTAAGTTTAACTGAATGGAAGCTCCGGAGGAGGAGGGCATGCTCGCGTCACAGTAAGCCGAAGAGGAGCACCTTCCCCGGGCATGGGCGGTGCCAAGCGGCCCCTAAGTTTAACCGAATGGAAGTTCCGGGGGAGGAGGGCGGGCGTGTGTCACAGTTAAGCCGAATTGGAGCACCTCTTCCGCCCGGGCACGAGCGGAGCGCGAGGCTGTCAGTTATGAATGAATAAATGAATAAATAAATAAAGAATGCCACCTTTCATTTCACAGGGCACACCGGACGGCGTACCAGCAGGTAAAAGTCGGAGTAATTAAATAAATACAAAAAGAATGGCTGGGGAATAAAAAAATAATACGTTTTAATAATAATTTGGTTTTTTTGTTATAAAATGAATTTCACTCTCTCTCTCCCCGTATATATATATATATATATATATATATATATATATATATATATATTTATTATATATATTGTATATATTATATTATTATATATACAAAATAATAACATTAAGATGTCTTCAGGTCGGGACGTTTTATTTACAGGTGAAGGTTTGGATTTTTAGGAGCATGTGCAGGGGAGTTATTAAGCATTCATTTATTTGTATTAGGTTCATTTTGTCTTCTTATTATTGATATTTGACTGATTCATTAAAAGCAGACAATTATGTTTTAGGTTAATTTTTTACCTGACATGTTTCGGCGAGTCTTTCGCCTTCTTCAGAGTGTCGCATGATGGTGTCTTGAGCTGATGTTCCATGAGGGTGTGACTTACCTGTCAAAAAAATGAAAAAAATCAGAGCAGTAAAAGAACAAGCACAACATGAACATTACAAATCAGCAATCACTGACCACTGCAAAAGGGAAAACCACATCATGGACCGGGAGAAGGGCAGGGTCATCCGCACCGAAGAGAACAAACAACAGCGCTGGATCAGAGAGGCCATTGAGATCTGCAAGCGAGGCATAAAAACCATGAACAGAGACAAGGGAGCCTTCATCCTCTCTACCACCTGGACCAGCATCTTGGCGGAGTGAACGGACAGCGGGGGGCGTGACTTGCCTTCATTCTCGTGACAGGTAAGTCACGCCCTCATGGAACATCAGCTGATAAAGACGGGTCACAAGACACCATCATGTGAAACTCTGAAGAAGGCGAAAGACTTTCGTATTGTGACATCCTCAAGGTCTAAACACTCATCCGAGCAAATATAAGGTAGATTTTGTTAACCTGCCCGGAGAAAAACATCAACGAAAATAATTTGTATTTGTTTTAACCAGTTGGTGGCGCTACCACTGCGATCAAAAATAAGTTGGCAGCCGTCTTCAGGGCCTGAATATCCTCAAATGTGAAAAATTTCGAGAAGATGGATCATCTGAATCATTTTGCAGGAACTTTTGTTGCCACGGAGAATAATCAGACTCTGCGGCACCGTAATAGCCACGCCCTTCGAAGGAAAGTCACAAAAATAGGGATAGAGTAAGATCAATGTCTTGAGTCTTTTCTAGCCAATTTTCAATCAGATTCGTTAAAAGGGCACCGTGCAGTACGTCAAAATGTAAAAAATGATATTGATTGGCGCAAGGTGTATAACTGAATATAAACATATAGATGTCTTCAGGTACAGACTTTTTATGTACATGTGAAGTTTTGGATTTTTAGCAGCATGTGCAGGAGAGTTATGAAGCATTTTGTCCATTGCGGCGAAGGAAATCTTAAGTGAAAACTTTGAAGCCCCGCCCCCGTCATATAGTATTTCGGAAACAAAAAATTTTAGCCCCAGTGTTTGTCCCAGGTCTTCAGATGCTACAGACAGAATTTTAAGGCAATCAGATGAAGCCTTTAGGATCAGGGTGCAAAAGAATGACCCCTGTAAACATGCAAAAAAGGGCAAAAGTCGGACTTTCAAAAATTCATAACTCACTTCCTGTTCATATTAGACGTTAAAATATCAAATTTTTCGCCATGCCCGATGAGACTGCCAAGTTTGGTGAGTTTTTGTGCATGTTTCGGGGTCAAAAATGCGATCGAACAATCGGAAAAATAATAATAATAATAATTTCTACAAAAACAATAGGGACTTCGCAGCGGTCGCTGCTCAGGCCCTCATAATAATAATAATAATATTAATAATAATAAAAGTAATAATATTTTCTACAAAAACAATAGGGACCTCGCAGCCGTCGCAGCTCGGGCCCTGATAACAATTTCTAGAAAAACAATAGGGACCTCGCAGCGGTCACTGCTCGGGCCCTAATAATAATAATAATAAAAATAATAATAATTTCCACAAAAACAATGGGGACCTCGTAGCGGTCGCTGCTCAGCCCCTAATAATAATTTCTACAAAAACAATAGGGACCTCGCCGCCGTCGCTGCTCGGGCCCCAATGATAATTTCTACACAAAGTCCATTGTGGTGACCCGCCCCCTTTTAAGTAAATTCAAAATGGCCGACTTCCTGTAAAACCTAGCTCATTGCTCCAAGAGACTTTTTTGTAGGTCTTGGTCTTATACATACAGTGAACCCTCGCTACTTCGCGGTTCACCTTTCGCGGGTTCAGTGCTTCGCGGGTCTAAAAAATATTCGGGGGCATTGTAGTTTCGCCGAGCGGCACGACGGGGCGCTGGAGCGGTTAGACGGCCGGCGTGCGCCGAAGAAGAGCGTGGGCGAAGAGGAGAGTGGACGAAGAAGAGGAGGTTCCCCCGGACACGATCGGTGGCGACGTTTCGCGCGGTTCGGACCGTACCAGAGCTCCGGCCAGCGTGCGTGGCAGTTAAGCCGTAGAGGAGCACCTTCCCCGGGCACGGGCGGTGCCAAGCGGCCCCTAAGTTTAACCGAATGGAAGCTCCGGAGGAGGAGGGCATGCTCGCGTCACAGTAAGCCGAAGAGGAGCACCTTCCCCGGGCACGGGCGGTTCCAAGCGGCCCCTAAGGTTAACCGAATGGAAGCTCCGGAGGAGGAGGGCATGCTCGCGTCACAGTAAGCCGAAGAGGAGCACCTTCCCCGGGCACGGGCGGTTCCAAGCGGCCCCTAAGTTTAACCGAATGGAAGCTCCGGAGGAGGAGGGCATGCTCGCGTCACAGTAAGCCGAAGAGGAGCACCTTCCCCGGGCACGGGCGGTGCCAAGCGGCCCCTAAGTTTAACCGAATGGAAGCTCCGGGGGAGGAGGACGGGCGTGTGTCACAGTTAAGCCAAATTGGAGCACCTCTTCTGCCCGGGCACGAGCGGAGCGCGAGGCTGTCAGTTATGAATGAATAAATGAATAAATAAATAAAGAATGCTACCTTTCATTTCACAGGGCACACCGGACGGCGTACCAGCAGGTAAAAGTCGGAGTAATTAAATAAATACTAAAAGAATGGCTGGGGAATAAAAAAATAATACGTTTTAATAATAATTTGGTTTTTTTGTTATAACATGAATTTCACTCTCTCTCTCCCCGTATATATATATATATATATATATATATATATATTTATATATTTATTATATATATTGTATATTTTTTTTAAGCATTTTTGAAGGTGCGCCGCTACTTCGCGGATTTTCAGTTTTCGCGGGTGGTCTCGGTCCCCATTAACCGCGATAACCGAGGGTTCACTGTACTCCATAAAATTTACAAAAAGCGAGGTGAAACACTCAACCAGAGCTGCTTTTTTTTAACATTTCTCGAGGGCCATGGCGAGCCATTTCAAAAAAGCTGCACAACTAACTTATAAAATATTGATAAATTTGCTCGGCCTGATGTGTGTGTAAAGTTTTACGAGTTGTCGTTCATATTTAGAACCTCATAATCAGCTTTGTTTTATTGCCGAACAGTGCAATGCCACTCCCACAACTTTTCACGAAAAATCACGAATTTCGTATTGTGACATCCTCATGGCCGAAACAGTAATCCGAGCATATATGAGGGCGACCTTGTTGAGTTGCACGGAGAAAAACATCCAAGAAAATAACTTGTATTAGCTTTTACCAGTTGGTGGCGCTACTACTACGATGTAAAATAAGTTGGTAGATGTCTTCAGGGCTGAAGTATCCTCAAATGTGTACAACTTCGAGAAGATAGGATCATCTGAGTCATGTTGCCGGAGCTTTTGTTGCCACAGAGTACAATTGGACTTTTCAGCACCTTAATAGCCACGCCTTTTGCCAAAACGTCACAAAATTCGGCAGAGAGTAAGATCATTGTCTTGAGTCTTTTCTGACTAATTTTCAGTCGGATTCGTCAAAAGGGCACCGTGCAGTACGTGAAAATTAAAATAAAAACAAATTTTTGATTCCACTTGGCGGCACTGTGTGTATAACAAAATAATAACATTAAGATGTCTTCAGGTCGGGACGTTTTATTTACAGGTGAAGGTTTGGATTTTTAGGAGCATGTGCAGGGGAGTTATTAAGCATTCATTTATTTGTATTAGGTTCATTTTGTCTTCTTATTATTGATATTTGACTGATTCATTAAAAGCAGACAATTATGTTTTAGGTTAATTTTTTACCTGACATGTTTCGGCGAGTCTTTCGCCTTCTTCAGAGTGTCGCATGATGGTGTCTTGAGCTGATGTTCCATGAGGGTGTGACTTACCTGTCAAAAAAATGAAAAAATCAGAGCAGTAAAAGAACAAGCACAACATGAACATTACAAATCAGCAATCACTGACCACTGCAAAAGGGAAAACCACATCATGGACCGGGAGAAGGGCAGGGTCATCCGCACAGAAGAGAACAAACAACAGCGCTGGATCAGAGAGGCCATTGAGATCTGCAAGCGAGGCATAAAAACCATGAACAGAGACAAGGGAGCCTTCATCCTCTCTACCACCTGGACCAGCATCTTGGCGGAGTGAACGGACAGCGAGGGGCGTGACTTGCCTTCATTCTTGTGACAGGTAAGTCACGCCCTCATGGAACATCAGCTGATAAAGACGGGTCACAAGACACCATCATGTGACACTCTGAAGAAGGCGAAAGACTTTCGTATTGTGACATGCTCAAGGCCTAAACACTCATCCGAGCAAATATAAGGTAGATTTTGTTAACCTGCCCGGAGAAAAACATCAACGAAAATAATTTGTATTTGTTTTAACCAGTTGGTGGCGCTACCACTGCGATCAAAAATAAGTTGGCAGCCGTCTTCAGGGCCTGAATATCCTCAAATGTGAAAGATTTCCAGAAGATGGATCATCTGAATCATTTTGCAGGAACTTTTGTTGCCACGGAGAATAATCAGACTCTGCGGCACCGTAATAGCCACGCCCTTTGAAGGAAAGTCATAAAAATAGGGATAGAGTAAGATCAATGTCTTGAGTCTTTTCTAGCCAATTTTCAATCGGATTCGTTAAAAGGGCACCGTGCAGTACGTCAAAATGTAAAAATTGATATTGATTGGCGCAAGGTGTATAACTGAATATAAACATATAGATGTCTTCAGGTACCGACTCTTTATGTACATGTGAAGTTTTGGATTTTTAGCAGCACGTGCAGGAGAGTTATTAAGCATTTTGTCCATTGCGGCGAAGGAAATCTTAAGTGAAAACTTTGAAGCCCCGCCCCCGTCATATAGTATTTCGGAAACAAAAAATTTTAGCCCCAGTGTTTGTCCCAGGTCTTAAGATGCTCCAGACAGAACTTTAAGGCAATCAGATGAAGCCTTTAGGATCAGGGTGCAAAAGAATGACCCCTGTAAACATGCAAAAAAGGGCAAAAGTCGGACTTTCAAAAATTCATAACTCACTTCCTGTTCATATTAGACGTTAAAAAATATAAAATTTTTCGCCATGCCCGATGAGACTGCCAAGTTTGGTGAGTTTTTGTGCATGTTTCGGGGGTCAAAAATGCGATCGAACAATCGGAAAAATAATAATAATAATAATTTCTACAAAAACAATAGGGACTTCGCAGCGGTCGCTGCTCAGGCCCTAATAATAATAATAATAATAATAATAAAAGTAATAATAATTTCTACAAAAACAATAGGGACCTCGACGCGGTCGCTGCTCGGGCCCCAATAATAATTTCTACACAAAGTCCATTGTGGAGACCCGCCCCCTTTTAAGTAAATTCAAAATGGCCGACTTCCTGTAAAACCTAGCTCATTGCTCCAAGAGACTTTTTTGTAGGTCTTGGTCTTATACATACAGTGAACCCTAGCTACTTCGAGGTTCACCTTTCGCGGGTTCAGTGCTTCGCGGGTCTAAAAAATATTCGGGGGCATTGTAGTTTCGCCGAGCGGCACGACGGGGCGCTGGAGCGGTTAGACGGCCGGCGGGCGCCGAAGAAGAGCGTGGGCAAAGAGGAGAGTGGACGAAGAAGAGCACGTTCACCCGGACACGATCGGTGGCGACGTTTCGCGCGGTTCGGACCGTACCAGAGCACCGGCCGGCGTGCGTGGCAGTTAAGCCGTAGAGGAGCACCTTCCCCGGGCACGGGCGGTTCCAAGCGGCCCCTGAGTTTAACCGAATGGAAGCTCCGGAGGAGGAGGGCATGCTCGCGTCACAGTAAGCCGAAGAGGAGCACCTTCCCCGGGCACGGGCGGTTCCAAGCGGCCCCTAAGTTTAACCGAATGGAAGCTCCGGGGGAGGAGGGCGGGCGTGTGTCACAGTTAAGCCGAATTGGAGCACCTCTTCTGCCCGGGCACGAGCGGAGCGCGAGGCTGTCAGTTATGAATGAATAAATGAATAAATAAATAAAGAATGCCACCTTTCATTTCACAGGGCACACCGGACGGCGTACCAGCAGGTAAAAGTCGGAGTAATTAAATAAATACAAAAAGAATGGTTGGGGAATAAAAAAATAATACGTTTTAATAATAATTTGTTTTTTTTGTTATAACATGAATTTCACTCTCTCTCTCTCTCTCTCCCCCCGTATATATATATATATATATATATATATATATATATATATATATATATATATATATATATATTTATTATATATATTGTATATTTTTTTTAAGCATTTTTGAAGGTGCGCCGCTACTTCGCGGATTTTCAGTTTTCGCGGGTGGTCTCGGTCCCCATTAACCGCGATAACCGAGGGTTCACTGTACTCCATAAAATTTACAAAAAGCGAGGTGAAACACTCAACCAGGGCTGCTTTTTTGAACATTTCTCGAGGGCCATGGTGAGCCATTTCAAAAAAGCTGCACAACTCACGTATAAAATATTGATAAATTTGCTCGGCCTGATGTGTGTGTAAAGTTTCACGAGTTGTTGTTCATATTTAGAACCTCATAATCAGCGTTGTTTTATTGCCGAACAGTGCAATGCCACTCCCACAACTTTTCATGAAAAAGGACAAATTTCGTATTATGACATCCTCATGGCCCGAAACAGTCATCCGAGCATATATGAGGGCGACCTTGTTGAGTTGCACGGAGAAAAACATCCAAGAAAATAACTTGTATTAGCTATTAGCAGTTGGTGGCGCTACTACTACGATGAAAAATAAGTTGGTAGATGTCTTCAGGGCTTAAGTATCCTCAAATGTGTGCAACTTCGAGAAGATAGGATCATCTGAGTCATGTTGCTGGAGCTTTTGTTGCCACAGAGTACAATCGGACTTTTCAGCACCGTAATAGCCACGCCTTTTGCCAAAACGTCACAAAATTCGGCAGAGAGTAAGATCATTGTCTAGACTCTTTTCTGACTAATTTTCAGTCGGATTCGTCAAAAGGGCACCGTGCAGTACGTGAAAATTAAAATAAAAAAAATTTTTTGATTCCACTTGGCGGCACTGTGTGTATAACAAAATAATAACATTAAGATGTCTTCAGGTCGGGACGTTTTATTTACAGGTGAAGGTTTGGATTTTTAGGAGCATGTGCAGGGGAGTTATTAAGCATTCATTTATTTGTATTAGGTTCATTTTGTCTTCTTATTATTGATATTTGACTGATTCATTAAAAGCAGACAATTATGTTTTAGGATAATTTTTTACCTGACATGTTTCGGCGAGTCTTTCGCCTTCTTCAGAGTGTCGCATGATGGTGTCTTGAGCTGATGTTCCATGAGGGTGTGGCTTACCTGTCAAAAAAATGAAAAAAATCAGAGCAGTAAAAGAACAAGCACAACATGAACATTACAAATCAGCAATCACTGACCACTGCAAAAGGGAAAACCACATCATGGACCGGGAGAAGGGCAGGGTCATCCGCACAGAAGAGAACAAACAACAGCGCTGGATCAGAGAGGCCATTGAGATCTGCAAGCGAGGCATAAAAACCATGAACAGAGACAAGGGAGCCTTCATCCTCTCTACCACCTGGACCAGCATCTTGGCGGAGTGAACGGACAGCGGGGGGCGTGACTTGCCTTCATTCTTGTGACAGGTAAGTCACGCCCTCATGGAACATCAGCTGATAAAGACGGGTCACAAGACACCATCATGTGACACTCTGAAGAAGGCGAAAGACTTTTGTATTGTGACATGCTCAAGGCCTAAACACTCATCCGAGCAAATATAAGGTAGATTTTGTTAACCTGCCCGGAGAAAAACATCAACAAAAATAATTTGTATTTGTTTTAACCAGTTGGTGGCGCTACCACTGCGATCAAAAATAAGTTGGCAGCCGTCTTCAGGGCCTGAATATCCTCAAATGTGAAAAATTTCGAGAAGATGGATCATCTGAATCATTTTGCAGGAACTTTTGTTGCCACGGAGAATAATCAGACTCTGCGGCACCGTAATAGCCACGCCCTTCGAAGGAAAGTCACAAAAATAGGGATAGAGTAAGATCAATGTCTTGAGTCTTTTCTAGCCAATTTTCAATCAGATTCGTTAAAAGGGCACCGTGCAGTACGTCAAAATGTAAAAAATGATATTGATTGGCGCAAGGTGTATAACTGAATATAAACATATAGATGTCTTCAGGTACAGACTCTTTATGTACATGTGAAGTTTTGGATTTTTAGCAGCATGTGCAGGAGAGTTATTAAGCATTTTGTCCATTGCGGCGAAAGAAATCTTAAGTGAAAACTTTGAAGCCCCGCCCCTGTCATATAGTATTTCGGAAACAAAATATTTTAGCCCCAGTGTTTGTCCCAGGTCTTCAGATGCTACAGACAGAATTTTAAGGCAATCAGATGAAGCCTTTAGGATCAGGGTGCAAAAGAATGACCCCTGTAAACATGCAAAAAAGGGCAAAAGTCGGACTTTCAAAAATTCATAACTCACTTCCTGTTCATATTAGACGTTAAAATATCAAATTTTTCGCCATGCCCGATGAGACTGCCAAGTTTGGTGAGTTTTTGTGCATGTTTCGGGGGTCAAAAATGCGATCGAACAATCGGAAAAATAATAATAATAATAATTTCTACAAAAACAATAGGGACTTCGCAGCGGTCGCTGCTCATGCCCTAATAATAATAATAATAATATTAATAATAATAAAAGTAATAATATTTTCTACAAAAACAATAGGGACCTCGCAGCCGTCGCAGCTCGGGCCCTAATAACAATTTCTAGAAAAACAATAGGGACCTCGCAGCGGTCACTGCTCGGGCCCTAATAATAATAATAATAAAAATAATAATAATTTCCACAAAAACAATGGGGACCTCGTAGCGGTCGCTGCTCAGGCCCTAATAATAATTTCTACAAAAACAATAGGGACCTCGCCGCCGTCGCTGCTCGGGCCCCAATAATAATTTCTACACAAAGTCCATTGTGGTGACCCGCCCCCTTTTAAGTAAATTCAAAATGGCCGACTTCCTGTAAAACCTAGCTCATTGCTCCAAGAGACTTTTTTGTAGGTCTTGGTCTTATACATACAGTGAACCCTCGCTACTTCGCGGTTCACCTTTCGCGGGTTCAGTGCTTCGCGGGTCTAAAAAATATTCGGGGGCATTGTAGTTTCGCCGAGCGGCACGACGGGGCGCTGGAGCGGTTAGACGGCCGGCGTGCGCCGAAGAAGAGCGTGGGCGAAGAGGAGAGTGGACGAAGAAGAGCACGTTCTCCCGGACACGATCGGTGGCGACGTTTCGCGCGGTTCGGACCGTACCAGAGCTCCGGCCGGCGTGCGTGGCAGTTAAGCCGTAGAAGAGCACCTTCCCCGGGCACGGGCGGTGCCAAGCGGCCCCTAAGTTTAACCGAATGGAAGCTCCGGAGGAGGAGGGCATGCTCGCGTCACAGTAAGCCGAAGAGGAGCACCTTCCCCGGGCACGGGCGGTTCCAAGCGGCCCCTAAGTTTAACCGAATGGAAGCTCCGGAGGAGGAGGGCATGCTCGCGTCACAGTAAGCCGAAGAGGAGCACCTTCCCCGGGCACGGGCGGTTCCAAGCGGCCCCTAAGTTTAACTGAATGGAAGCTCCGGAGGAGGAGGGCATGCTCGCGTCACAGTAAGCCGAAGAGGAGCACCTTCCCCGGGCATGGGCGGTGCCAAGCGGCCCCTAAGTTTAACCGAATGGAAGTTCCGGGGGAGGAGGGCGGGCGTGTGTCACAGTTAAGCCGAATTGGAGCACCTCTTCCGCCCGGGCACGAGCGGAGCGCGAGGCTGTCAGTTATGAATGAATAAATGAATAAATAAATAAAGAATGCCACCTTTCATTTCACAGGGCACACCGGACGGCGTACCAGCAGGTAAAAGTCGGAGTAATTAAATAAATACAAAAAGAATGGCTGGGGAATAAAAAAATAATACGTTTTAATAATAATTTGGTTTTTTTGTTATAAAATGAATTTCACTCTCTCTCTCCCCGTATATATATATATATATATATATATATATATATATATATATATTTATTATATATATTGTATATATTATATTATTATATATACAAAATAATAACATTAAGATGTCTTCAGGTCGGGACGTTTTATTTACAGGTGAAGGTTTGGATTTTTAGGAGCATGTGCAGGGGAGTTATTAAGCATTCATTTATTTGTATTAGGTTCATTTTGTCTTCTTATTATTGATATTTGACTGATTCATTAAAAGCAGACAATTATGTTTTAGGTTAATTTTTTACCTGACATGTTTCGGCGAGTCTTTCGCCTTCTTCAGAGTGTCGCATGATGGTGTCTTGAGCTGATGTTCCATGAGGGTGTGACTTACCTGTCAAAAAAATGAAAAAAATCAGAGCAGTAAAAGAACAAGCACAACATGAACATTACAAATCAGCAATCACTGACCACTGCAAAAGGGAAAACCACATCATGGACCGGGAGAAGGGCAGGGTCATCCGCACAGAAGAGAACAAACAACAGCGCTGGATCAGAGAGGCCATTGAGATCTGCAAGCGAGGCATAAAAACCATGAACAGAGACAAGGGAGCCTTCATCCTCTCTACCACCTGGACCAGCATCTTGGCGGAGTGAACGGACAGCGGGGGGCGTGACTTGCCTTCATTCTTGTGACAGGTAAGTCACGCCCTCATGGAACATCAGCTGATAAAGACGGGTCACAAGACAGCATCATGTGACACTCTGAAGAAGGCGAAAGACTTTCGTATTGTGACATGCTCAAGGCCTAAACACTCATCCGAGCAAATATAAGGTAGATTTTGTTCACCTGCCCGGAGAAAAACATCAACGAAAATAATTTGTATTTGTTTTAACCAGTTGGTGGCGCTACCACTGCGATCAAAAATAAGTTGGCAGCCGTCTTCAGGGCCTGAATATCCTCAAATGTGAAAAATTTCGAGAAGATGGATCATCTGAATCATTTTGCAGGAACTTTTGTTGCCACGGAGAATAATCAGACTCTGCGGCACCGTAATAGCCACGCCCTTCGAAGGAAAGTCACAAAAATAGGGATAGAGTAAGATCAATGTCTTGAGTCTTTTCTAGCCAATTTTCAATCAGATTCGTTAAAAGGGCACCGTGCAGTACGTCAAAATGTAAAAAATGATATTGATTGGCGCAAGGTGTATAACTGAATATAAACATATAGATGTCTTCAGGTACAGACTTTTTATGTACATGTGAAGTTTTGGATTTTTAGCAGCATGTGCAGGAGAGTTATGAAGCATTTTGTCCATTGCGGCGAAGGAAATCTTAAGTGAAAACTTTGAAGCCCCGCCCCCGTCATATAGTATTTCGGAAACAAAAAATTTTAGCCCCAGTGTTTGTCCCAGGTCTTCAGATGCTACAGACAGAATTTTAAGGCAATCAGATGAAGCCTTTAGGATCAGGGTGCAAAAGAATGACCCCTGTAAACATGCAAAAAAGGGCAAAAGTCGGACTTTCAAAAATTCATAACTCACTTCCTGTTCATATTAGACGTTAAAATATCAAATTTTTCGCCATGCCCGATGAGACTGCCAAGTTTGGTGAGTTTTTGTGCATGTTTCGGGGTCAAAAATGCGATCGAACAATCGGAAAAATAATAATAATAATAATTTCTACAAAAACAATAGGGACTTCGCAGCGGTCGCTGCTCAGGCCCTCATAATAATAATAATAATATTAATAATAATAAAAGTAATAATATTTTCTACAAAAACAATAGGGACCTCGCAGCCGTCGCAGCTCGGGCCCTGATAACAATTTCTAGAAAAACAATAGGGACCTCGCAGCGGTCACTGCTCGGGCCCTAATAATAATAATAATAAAAATAATAATAATTTCCACAAAAACAATGGGGACCTCGTAGCGGTCGCTGCTCAGGCCCTAATAATAATTTCTACAAAAACAATAGGGACCTCGCCGCCGTCGCTGCTCGGGCCCCAATGATAATTTCTACACAAAGTCCATTGTGGTGACCCGCCCCCTTTTAAGTAAATTCAAAATGGCCGACTTCCTGTAAAACCTAGCTCATTGCTCCAAGAGACTTTTTTGTAGGTCTTGGTCTTATACATACAGTGAACCCTCGCTACTTCGCGGTTCACCTTTCGCGGGTTCAGTGCTTCGCGGGTCTAAAAAATATTCGGGGGCATTGTAGTTTCGCCGAGCGGCACGACGGGGCGCTGGAGCGGTTAGACGGCCGGCGTGCGCCGAAGAAGAGCGTGGGCGAAGAGGAGAGTGGACGAAGAAGAGCACGTTCTCCCGGACACGATCGGTGGCGACGTTTCGCGCGGTTCGGACCGTACCAGAGCTCCGGCCGGCGTGCGTGGCAGTTAAGCCGTAGAAGAGCACCTTCCCCGGGCACGGGCGGTGCCAAGCGGCCCCTAAGTTTAACCGAATGGAAGCTCCGGAGGAGGAGGGCATGCTCGCGTCACAGTAAGCCGAAGAGGAGCACCTTCCCCGGGCACGGGCGGTTCCAAGCGGCCCCTAAGTTTAACCGAATGGAAGCTCCGGAGGAGGAGGGCATGCTCGCGTCACAGTAAGCCGAAGAGGAGCACCTTCCCCGGGCACGGGCGGTTCCAAGCGGCCCCTAAGTTTAACTGAATGGAAGCTCCGGAGGAGGAGGGCATGCTCGCGTCACAGTAAGCCGAAGAGGAGCACCTTCCCCGGGCATGGGCGGTGCCAAGCGGCCCCTAAGTTTAACCGAATGGAAGTTCCGGGGGAGGAGGGCGGGCGTGTGTCACAGTTAAGCCGAATTGGAGCACCTCTTCCGCCCGGGCACGAGCGGAGCGCGAGGCTGTCAGTTATGAATGAATAAATGAATAAATAAATAAAGAATGCCACCTTTCATTTCACAGGGCACACCGGACGGCGTACCAGCAGGTAAAAGTCGGAGTAATTAAATAAATACAAAAAGAATGGCTGGGGAATAAAAAAATAATACGTTTTAATAATAATTTGGTTTTTTTGTTATAAAATGAATTTCACTCTCTCTCTCCCCGTATATATATATATATATATATATATATATATATATATATATATATATATATATTTATTATATATATTGTATATATTATATTATTATATATACAAAATAATAACATTAAGATGTCTTCAGGTCGGGACGTTTTATTTACAGGTGAAGGTTTGGATTTTTAGGAGCATGTGCAGGGGAGTTATTAAGCATTCATTTATTTGTATTAGGTTCATTTTGTCTTCTTATTATTGATATTTGACTGATTCATTAAAAGCAGACAATTATGTTTTAGGTTAATTTTTTACCTGACATGTTTCGGCGAGTCTTTCGCCTTCTTCAGAGTGTCGCATGATGGTGTCTTGAGCTGATGTTCCATGAGGGTGTGACTTACCTGTCAAAAAAATGAAAAAAATCAGAGCAGTAAAAGAACAAGCACAACATGAACATTACAAATCAGCAATCACTGACCACTGCAAAAGGGAAAACCACATCATGGACCGGGAGAAGGGCAGGGTCATCCGCACAGAAGAGAACAAACAACAGCGCTGGATCAGAGAGGCCATTGAGATCTGCAAGCGAGGCATAAAAACCATGAACAGAGACAAGGGAGCCTTCATCCTCTCTACCACCTGGACCAGCATCTTGGCGGAGTGAACGGACAGCGGGGGGCGTGACTTGCCTTCATTCTTGTGACAGGTAAGTCACGCCCTCATGGAACATCAGCTGATAAAGACGGGTCACAAGACAGCATCATGTGACACTCTGAAGAAGGCGAAAGACTTTCGTATTGTGACATGCTCAAGGCCTAAACACTCATCCGAGCAAATATAAGGTAGATTTTGTTCACCTGCCCGGAGAAAAACATCAACGAAAATAATTTGTATTTGTTTTAACCAGTTGGTGGCGCTACCACTGCGATCAAAAATAAGTTGGCAGCCGTCTTCAGGGCCTGAATATCCTCAAATGTGAAAAATTTCGAGAAGATGGATCATCTGAATCATTTTGCAGGAACTTTTGTTGCCACGGAGAATAATCAGACTCTGCGGCACCGTAATAGCCACGCCCTTCGAAGGAAAGTCACAAAAATAGGGATAGAGTAAGATCAATGTCTTGAGTCTTTTCTAGCCAATTTTCAATCAGATTCGTTAAAAGGGCACCGTGCAGTACGTCAAAATGTAAAAAATGATATTGATTGGCGCAAGGTGTATAACTGAATATAAACATATAGATGTCTTCAGGTACAGACTTTTTATGTACATGTGAAGTTTTGGATTTTTAGCAGCATGTGCAGGAGAGTTATGAAGCATTTTGTCCATTGCGGCGAAGGAAATCTTAAGTGAAAACTTTGAAGCCCCGCCCCCGTCATATAGTATTTCGGAAACAAAAAATTTTAGCCCCAGTGTTTGTCCCAGGTCTTCAGATGCTACAGACAGAATTTTAAGGCAATCAGATGAAGCCTTTAGGATCAGGGTGCAAAAGAATGACCCCTGTAAACATGCAAAAAAGGGCAAAAGTCGGACTTTCAAAAATTCATAACTCACTTCCTGTTCATATTAGACGTTAAAATATCAAATTTTTCGCCATGCCCGATGAGACTGCCAAGTTTGGTGAGTTTTTGTGCATGTTTCGGGGTCAAAAATGCGATCGAACAATCGGAAAAATAATAATAATAATAATTTCTACAAAAACAATAGGGACTTCGCAGCGGTCGCTGCTCAGGCCCTCATAATAATAATAATAATATTAATAATAATAAAAGTAATAATATTTTCTACAAAAACAATAGGGACCTCGCAGCCGTCGCAGCTCGGGCCCTGATAACAATTTCTAGAAAAACAATAGGGACCTCGCAGCGGTCACTGCTCGGGCCCTAATAATAATAATAATAAAAATAATAATAATTTCCACAAAAACAATGGGGACCTCGTAGCGGTCGCTGCTCAGGCCCTAATAATAATTTCTACAAAAACAATAGGGACCTCGCCGCCGTCGCTGCTCGGGCCCCAATGATAATTTCTACACAAAGTCCATTGTGGTGACCCGCCCCCTTTTAAGTAAATTCAAAATGGCCGACTTCCTGTAAAACCTAGCTCATTGCTCCAAGAGACTTTTTTGTAGGTCTTGGTCTTATACATACAGTGAACCCTCGCTACTTCGCGGTTCACCTTTCGCGGGTTCAGTGCTTCGCGGGTCTAAAAAATATTCGGGGGCATTGTAGTTTCGCCGAGCGGCACGACGGGGCGCTGGAGCGGTTAGACGGCCGGCGTGCGCCGAAGAAGAGCGTGGGCGAAGAGGAGAGTGGACGAAGAAGAGCACGTTCCCCCGGACACGATCGGTGGCGACGTTTCGCGCGGTTCGGACCGTACCAGAGCTCCGGCCAGCGTGCGTGGCAGTTAAGCCGTAGAGGAGCACCTTCCCCGGGCACGGGCGGTGCCAAGCGGCCCCTAAGTTTAACCGAATGGAAGCTCCGGAGGAGGAGGGCATGCTCGCGTCACAGTAAGCCGAAGAGGAGCACCTTCCCCGGGCACGGGCGGTTCCAAGCGGCCCCTAAGGTTAACCGAATGGAAGCTCCGGAGGAGGAGGGCATGCTCGCGTCACAGTAAGCCGAAGAGGAGCACCTTCCCCGGGCACGGGCGGTTCCAAGCGGCCCCTAAGTTTAACCGAATGGAAGCTCCGGAGGAGGAGGGCATGCTCGCGTCACAGTAAGCCGAAGAGGAGCACCTTCCCCGGGCACGGGCGGTGCCAAGCGGCCCCTAAGTTTAACCGAATGGAAGCTCCGGGGGAGGAGGACGGGCGTGTGTCACAGTTAAGCCAAATTGGAGCACCTCTTCTGCCCGGGCACGAGCGGAGCGCGAGGCTGTCAGTTATGAATGAATAAATGAATAAATAAATAAAGAATGCTACCTTTCATTTCACAGGGCACACCGGACGGCGTACCAGCAGGTAAAAGTCGGAGTAATTAAATAAATACTAAAAGAATGGCTGGGGAATAAAAAAATAATACGTTTTAATAATAATTTGGTTTTTTTGTTATAACATGAATTTCACTCTCTCTCTCCCCGTATATATATATATATATATATATATATATATATTTATATATTTATTATATATATTGTATATTTTTTTTAAGCATTTTTGAAGGTGCGCCGCTACTTCGCGGATTTTCAGTTTTCGCGGGTGGTCTCGGTCCCCATTAACCGCGATAACCGAGGGTTCACTGTACTCCATAAAATTTACAAAAAGCGAGGTGAAACACTCAACCAGAGCTGCTTTTTTTTAACATTTCTCGAGGGCCATGGCGAGCCATTTCAAAAAAGCTGCACAACTAACTTATAAAATATTGATAAATTTGCTCGGCCTGATGTGTGTGTAAAGTTTTACGAGTTGTCGTTCATATTTAGAACCTCATAATCAGCTTTGTTTTATTGCCGAACAGTGCAATGCCACTCCCACAACTTTTCACGAAAAATCACGAATTTCGTATTGTGACATCCTCATGGCCGAAACAGTAATCCGAGCATATATGAGGGCGACCTTGTTGAGTTGCACGGAGAAAAACATCCAAGAAAATAACTTGTATTAGCTTTTACCAGTTGGTGGCGCTACTACTACGATGTAAAATAAGTTGGTAGATGTCTTCAGGGCTGAAGTATCCTCAAATGTGTACAACTTCGAGAAGATAGGATCATCTGAGTCATGTTGCCGGAGCTTTTGTTGCCACAGAGTACAATTGGACTTTTCAGCACCTTAATAGCCACGCCTTTTGCCAAAACGTCACAAAATTCGGCAGAGAGTAAGATCATTGTCTTGAGTCTTTTCTGACTAATTTTCAGTCGGATTCGTCAAAAGGGCACCGTGCAGTACGTGAAAATTAAAATAAAAACAAATTTTTGATTCCACTTGGCGGCACTGTGTGTATAACAAAATAATAACATTAAGATGTCTTCAGGTCGGGACGTTTTATTTACAGGTGAAGGTTTGGATTTTTAGGAGCATGTGCAGGGGAGTTATTAAGCATTCATTTATTTGTATTAGGTTCATTTTGTCTTCTTATTATTGATATTTGACTGATTCATTAAAAGCAGACAATTATGTTTTAGGTTAATTTTTTACCTGACATGTTTCGGCGAGTCTTTCGCCTTCTTCAGAGTGTCGCATGATGGTGTCTTGAGCTGATGTTCCATGAGGGTGTGGCTTACCTGTCAAAAAATTGAAAAAAATCAGAGCAGTAAAAGAACAAGCACAACATGAACATTACAAATCAGCAATCACTGACCACTGCAAAAGGGAAAACCACATCATGGACCGGGAGAAGGGCAGGGTCATCCGCACAGAAGAGAACAAACAACAGCGCTGGATCAGAGAGGCCATTGAGATCTGCAAGCGAGGCATAAAAACCATGAACAGAGACAAGGGAGCCTTCATCCTCTCTACCACCTGGACCAGCATCTTGGCGGAGTGAACGGACAGCGGGGGGCGTGACTTGCCTTCATTCTTGTGACAGGTAAGTCACGCCCTCATGGAACATCAGCTGATAAAGACGGGTCACAAGACACCATCATGTGACACTCTGAAGAAGGCGAAAGACTTTTGTATTGTGACATGCTCAAGGCCTAAACACTCATCCGAGCAAATATAAGGTAGATTTTGTTAACCTGCCCGGAGAAAAACATCAACAAAAATAATTTGTATTTGTTTTAACCAGTTGGTGGCGCTACCACTGCGATCAAAAATAAGTTGGCAGCCGTCTTCAGGGCCTGAATATCCTCAAATGTGAAAAATTTCGAGAAGATGGATCATCTGAATCATTTTGCAGGAACTTTTGTTGCCACGGAGAATAATCAGACTCTGCGGCACCGTAATAGCCACGCCCTTCGAAGGAAAGTCACAAAAATAGGGATAGAGTAAGATCAATGTCTTGAGTCTTTTCTAGCCAATTTTCAATCAGATTCGTTAAAAGGGCACCGTGCAGTACGTCAAAATGTAAAAAATGATATTGATTGGCGCAAGGTGTATAACTGAATATAAACATATAGATGTCTTCAGGTACAGACTCTTTATGTACATGTGAAGTTTTGGATTTTTAGCAGCATGTGCAGGAGAGTTATTAAGCATTTTGTCCATTGCGGCGAAAGAAATCTTAAGTGAAAACTTTGAAGCCCCGCCCCTGTCATATAGTATTTCGGAAACAAAATATTTTAGCCCCAGTGTTTGTCCCAGGTCTTCAGATGCTACAGACAGAACTTTAAGGCAATCAGATGAAGCCTTTAGGATCAGGGTGCAAAAGAATGACCCCTGTAAACATGCAAAAAAGGGCAAAAGTCGGACTTTCAAAAATTCATAACTCACTTCCTGTTCATATTAGACGTTAAAATATCAAATTTTTCGCCATGCCCGATGAGACTGCCAAGTTTGGTGAGTTTTTGTGCATGTTTCGGGGGTCAAAAATGCGATCGAACAATCGGAAAAATAATAATAATAATAATTTCTACAAAAACAATAGGGACTTCGCAGCGGTCGCTGCTCAGGCCCTAATAATAATAATAATAATAATATTATTAATAATAAAAGTAATAATATTTTCTACAAAAACAATAGGGACCTCGCAGCCGTCGCAGCTCGGGCCCTAATAACAATTTCTAGAAAAACAATAGGGACCTCGCAGCGGTCACTGCTCGGGCCCTAATAATAATAATAAAAATAATAATAATTTCCACAAAAACAATGGGGACCTCGTAGCGGTCGCTGCTCGGGCCCTAATAATAATTTCTTCAAAAACAATAGGGACCTCGCCGCCGTCGCTGCTCGGGCCCCAATAATAATTTCTACACAAAGTCCATTGTGGTGACCCGCCCCCTTTTAAGTAAATTAAAAATGGCCGACTTCCTGTAAAACCAAGCTCATTGCTCCAAGGGACTTTTTTGTAGGTCTTGGTCTTATACATACAGTGAACCCTCGCTACTTCGCGGTTCACCTTTCGCGGGTTCAGTGCTTCGCGGGTCTAAAAAATATTCGGGGGCATTGTAGTTTCGCCGAGCGGCACGACGGGGCGCTGGAGCAGTTAGACGGCCGGCGTGCGCCGAAGAAGAGCGTGGGCGAAGAGGAGAGTGGACGAAGAAGAGCACGTTCCCCCGGACACGATCGGTGGCGACGTTTCGCGCGGTTTGAACCGTACCAGAGCTCCGGCCGGCGTGCGTGGCAGTTAAGCCGTAGAGGAACACCTTCCCCGGGCACGGGCGGTGCCAAGCGGCCCCTAAGTTTAACCGAATGGAAGCTCCGGAGGAGGAGGGCATGCTCGCGTCACAGTAAGCCGAAGAGGAGCACCTTCCCCGGGCACGGGCGGTTCCAAGCGGCCCCTAAGGTTAACCGAATGGAAGCTCCGGAGGAGGAGGGCATGCTCGCGTCACAGTAAGCCGAAGAGGAGCACCTTCCACGGGCACGGGCGGTTCCAAGCGGCCCCTAAGTTTAACCGAATGGAAGCTCCGGAGGAGGAGGGGATGCTCGCGTCACAGTAAGCCGAAGAGGAGCACCTTCCCCGGGCACGGGCGGTTTCAAGCGGCCCCTAAGTTTAACTGAATGGAAGCTCCGGAGGAGGAGGGTATGCTCGCGTCACAGTAAGCCGAAGAGGAGCACCTTCCCCGGGCACGGGCGGTGCCAAGCGGCCCCTAAGTTTAACCGAATGGAAGTTCCGGGGGAGGAGGGCGGGCGTGTGTCACAGTTAAGCCGAATTGGAGCACCTCTTCCGCCCGGGCACGAGCGGAGCGCGAGGCTGTCAGTTATGAATGAATAAATGAATAAATAAATAAAGAATGCCACCTTTCATTTCACAGGGCACACCGGACGGCGTACCAGCAGGTAAAAGTCGGAGTAATTAAATAAATACAAAAAGAATGGCTGGGGAATTAAAAAATAATATGTTTTAATAATAATTTGTTTTTTTTTGTTGTAACATGAATTTCACTCTCTCTCTCCCCGTATATATATATATATATATATATATATATATATATATATATATATATATATATTTATAAATTTGCTCGGCCTGATGTGTGTGTAAAGTTTCACGAGTTGTCGTTCATATTTACAACCTCATAATCAGCGTTGTTTTATTGCCGAACAGTGCAATGCCACTCCCACAACCTTTCACGAAAAAGGACGAATTTCGTATTGTGACATCCTCATGGCCGAAACAGTAATCCGAGCATATATGAGGGCGACCTTGTTGAGTTGCACGGAGAAAAACATCCAAGAAAATAACTTGTATTAGCTTTTACCAGTTGGTGGCGCTACTACTACGATGAAAAATAAGTTGGTAGAAGTCTTCAGGGCTGAAGTATCCTCAAATGTGTACAACTTCGAGAAGATAGGATCATCTGAGTCATGTTGCCGGAGCTTTTGTTGTCACAAAGTACAATCGGACTTTTCAGCACCGTAATAGCCACGCCTTTTGCCAAAACGTCACAAAATTCGGCAGAGAGTAAGATCATTGTCTTGAGTCTTTTCTGACTAATTTTCAGTCGGATTCGTCAGAAGGGCACCGTGCAGTACGTGAAAATTAAAATAAAAACAAATTTTTGATTCCACTTGGCGGCGCTGTGTGTAAAACAAAATAATAACATTAAGATGTCTTCAGGTCGGGACGTTTTATTTACAGGTGAAGGTTTGGATTTTTAGGAGCATGTGCAGGGGAGTTATTAAGCATTCATTTATTTGTATTAGGTTCATTTTGTCTTCTTATTATTGATATTTGACTGATTCATTAAAAGCAGACATTTATGTTTTAGGTTAATTTTTTACCTGACATGTTTCGGCGAGTCTTTCGCCTTCTTCAGAGTGTCGCATGATGGTGTCTTGAGACCAGTCTTTATCAGCTGATGTTCCATGAGGGTGTGACTTACCTGTCAAAAAAATTAAAAAATCAGAGCAGTAAAAGAACAAGCACAACATGAACATTACAAATCAGCAATCACTGACCACTGCAAAAGGGAAAACCACATCATGGACCGGGAGAAGGGCAGGGTCATCCGCACAGAAGAGAACAAACTACAGCGCTGGATCAGAGAGGCCATTGAGATCTGCAAGCGAGGCATAAAAACCATGAACAGAGACAAGGGAGCCTTCATCCTCTCTACCACCTGGAGCAGCGTCTTGGCGGAGTGAATGGACAGCGGGGGGCGTGACTTGCCTTCATTCTTGTGACAGGTAAGGCACGCCTTCATGGAACATCAGCTGATAAAGACAGGTCACAAGACACCATCACAGGGTTCGAAGTTAACTTTAAAAACTGCTTGCCCATAGGGCAAGTGCCACTAAAATTTGCCTTGCCCGAGTGGCCAAATTACTTGCCCAACTTGGGCAAGTGACAATTTTTTTTCTCTTGCCCTGAGTGACTTTTTGTATGACAAAGTGTCTAATTACAAATTGCATGAATTTTTTGTTCGGACAGTTCCCGCCTAGAAAGAATTAAAAATACGTTACAATCATAAGGGTTGCTTATAGAAAAATGTATCATGTATTAACACATTAATTAGGTGTCTGCTGACCCAGGATTATGTTATTGTTATGTTATGTTATATATGAAAGAGAATGTGGAATGACACTGAACGATGGAAGGTGGAAGGATGTGGAAAGATTGTGAATGACATTGAATGATTTGGAATGACACTGAAAGATTTTGAATAATACTGAATGACACTGAATGAAGTAAAACTTTCTGGGAACGGGCCAATTCAAGATAGCTGCCGCACTGTGGGGGAGGCTTTGGTACCAAATTTGGAAAGAGACCCAAACGGTTGGGTCCATTTTATATCAGTGTGGGGGTGAAACGTTGGTCTCGGCGGAGCTGTCTGAATATTGGAGAAGTTAGAAGACAAAGTAAAACAGAACAATTAAAATCACTCTTCAAATACATATTGTTTGGTGGGCAGAGCATGATTTACAGCTCACCATTTTATTGCATGCACCAAGCATGTTATACATTTTTCTGTCCATGGGATGGCGTAGTCAAGAAAAATGAAGCATCTCGAAGCCCATTCGTGTGTGAAGTATTTCCCTGCAGGGCTTGGCTGCTTTATGGGGCTTCATTTTGCCATCACTAGTTTTAGATAGTTTTAATTTTTGAAAGAGCATTTTTGTTTTAGTATTAAGGTAGGCCAGAAATGGAATGAAATGCAGAGATAGAAATGACACAGGAAAAATTTGGCTAGAAGGGCTATAATTTTCATTAAAGCAGAGAAGAAAATAGAAACTACAAAAAACATTGATGTGTACTTGTCCACTTTAAGGTAGAACTGGTTGAAGTGAAATGAGTCACAAGATTGGAAAAATAGGAAATAAAATAGAATTAACATGTTCATTTTTGTGATAAGAAATTTGTGATTAGGTGAAAAGGGGAAAAAAAAGAGAATTACAGGCTTTTCAAATAAAACAACCTAATTTAAATTGGCCAACTTGTAAAATGGAAAAGAAAATTCTAAATTATGCACAGAAAGCATGAACGTGTTGGGCAGAAGGAAGGAAAAAGAAAAGAAAGAAAGGAGGAAGCAGTAAGTCTTGTTACAAAACATTAACTTTTCAGGACGAGTTGTGGTAGCAATGGAGGATCACGTGACGTAAAAAGTCAAACATAAAAGTGTGTGTAGAAGGAGTTCTACATCAACATGCGTTTTACTCATTAGGCCGTGATACACTGACAAAATTGGACTTCAATAGAATTAATAAGCACGGGCGAATTCAAACAAACGTCAAAACTTTAAAGGGGCGCATTGTCAGTGATAAGAAAGAGAAAAGATATTGCCAGACCACTTTTCTGTAAAAACTTTCCTTGGGACGCCTCGGTGACCCCCATTAAATCCCTGACCCTTCATAGATAAAGTTGAGGCCCAGTGCCTCTCAGGGCTGTAATTTATGTGGCAGAGAAAGGTCCAACAAGCCTTGGTAATCTTTAAAACAGTATCGTCATGGCCATGGAATGGGTTGTGTATGTTGGAACTTGTGAAGATACACTACAAGATTGTATCGACAAAGCATCTTAACGCACTACCAAATTATTATAAGCCATTTGAGCAAAACAGTGACTGCAAAAAATGACTTCATTAGCCTGGGTTACTGCAGGAACCAGGGCAAAATGAATTCATTTGCATATTTAGTCACAACAATTTGGATTTCGTGGCAGAGAACCACTTAGAGTGTGATTAAGAGCTTTCACTGCTGCTTTAAGGAATCAAAAAATTACATTCTTTTCCCACCACATTCACATTGCACGCCGGCCTAATTGTCACAGGGACACATTATACTGATAAGTTGCGGTGCATTTCAGCCCAGCGTCATTTTTTCCCCGCATCATCTAGGAGGCGCCACACGACTGTGGAGCCGTCCAAATTATCACCAAACCGCGACTTGACCTTCCTCCCGACTGGAGGAACTCAGACTTGTAACACAGACCAGGTGGGCATTCCAGACTGATAAGAAGTAAAAGTGTTTGAGAACCAAGGTCGCAGCCTGAAATCAAACTGACTTTTATGCGATGGGAGTACTAACATTGTGATACCAACGGATAAGAGATTGTTAGGATAAGCAGGAAGAGCGTAGGCGGGTGTGAGCTAATTAAAATTTGGGGTTTCCCATCTTGTATGAGTTGTATGGTTACAATGTGGACTGACAATCAAGATAAATGTTCATGCGTTCTGTCGACATTGGGCTTTAAAAACCACAACAGGAAAAGAAAAGTTGTGCATAAAGCACGTCTAAAATAGTTATTTGTGAACGCAAAATTCACTTAACAGAAAATGACACAATTACAATTGGAAACTGCCTCGCCTTTATATCGACACAGCGCAGCTAAAAGGGAAAATGAACACACCCCCACACGCAGAAAATCAACTTGACAATTTGATCCCACGCCAGGGAAAAAGGTACCAGTAATTGAACGCACACATTGGGAGAACAAAGGTGCAAACATTGCTGAGGACAGGATCAGCAAATTGGCAGATGGCAAATCCTGGCTGCCTAATTCATTGATTGGAAAAGTAATAAGAGTGACACACGAGCATAACCATGTGTCAAGAGAGGGGTAGTATGATATGAAATTGTTCCCACATACAGACTTTTCAACAAAAAACTTTTTTTTAGACAGTGTTATTTGTTTGAGATGCAATATTGTTTGGTTGTAATTCATATGTTTTCAAAATGGATTAAGTTGTTTCCGACAACATATGTTGATGCTAAAACAGTTGGAAAAAGTGTTGTGTAATCAAATTGTCAGGTTCAATCACCTAAGCATTCACTGAACATAGGCTAAATGAATGGAAGGAAGACAAGAGTTGATCTTTTACTCGCGAGGAGAACGAACGGAGGTGTGCTCAGTTACATCTCCAAATTCGTTCTGGAGCACACTCCGCCGAGCCCTCTATTTTATTAGGGAAGTCCCTAACAATACAATGTATTTGCACTAAGGGATGAAGGGGGGAGCACCAGCAGGAACATGTAAACATCTCAGACACAAGAGGAAAGACAGACATCAATGGCAGTCATCCACTGATTGAAAAGGCAGATATGCCCTTTTAGTGCTCTGGTACTAAAGTCTCAGTCCTTTTGTTTCAGAGGTGTGTCTCAGCACACCTCCTTTGATGTTGCAGACGTTGATCCAGTCTTCAGGCATCCGCTTCTCTGTGAAGTCTTCTCATCCATATGGTCAAACATGGGTCACGCTGTGGAACAATTCTTTTGCAATACTAATAGAGTAAAATATGGGATAAAATACATCTTCAACCTAACACAAATTATCCTGACATTTGGAATTTCAAGAAGTGATTTGAAGTGAAAATTATGCATTTGTGAATGATGTTGTAACAAGTGGGACAGTTGTTGCAAAATTGACTCAAAGCGTCATTGTGCATACAGTCTGCAGGACTTGTGGAACGCACTAATGGGACTGTTAAGGGCAGACTTATCAAGACAATGAGGGAAAAAAAGGAGACAATGACCAGACTGTGTTTCAATCACAGCAATGAGGATAGTGCCAGCCGAAGTTAGGACACTATCCCCTATCGACTCTCAGGTTCATCAGAACCACCAGCGACTGGCACATCAGTCCCAGTCCACATGGGAAACATGTTTTGACCAAAAAAAAAAAAAAAAAAAAAAAGACGCAATTACTGGTCAGTGTGTTCTGATCCACAGAGAAATCACGTCCGTGTGGGAGACCAACTCTTCTTCAAGGTGCTGAAACGACTTCGTTGGGACAAGTGAATGCTGAGATGGCCCTCGCCAGATGATTGCAGTGACCCCGACGGCAGCAAAGGTCGCGGGGCGTGGCAGCTGGATCCACCAGTTGCAGTACAAGCTTCTCCGGTTTCCAGCTAAAGGCCGAGCAACGCGAATCCCTCGAACAGGAGCCCACCTGAGTCACAATATCGGACCACACGCACATCGGAACCGCACAACCAGCCACAGATACGAATGTTGAAGCCACAGAACAAAAAGATTAGATATTGTTTGGAAATTAATGACGTACATAAAGAATTTTAGCCTTGATTGGAGAACATTACTGCATTTACATTTTTAATAAAATGAAACAATTATTGATGTTATGACCACTACGAAGAATTTGAAAGACAATATATCGGGATAATTATGGTTTTCATTTTTGTTATGTGTAGTCTGTTCATGTTGCATTATTCTTATGACAAAGATGATTATTAACTGCATGTTTGTTGCCCAAATGTACCATTACAACCTGATTGATGTTGAGAATGACGAATTCGAACTGGACAATGACAAACTCGAACTGGACACTGAAACCTAAATAACACATGGACCCTTTTGCCCCTGCCCCCACACATGCACACACATACACCACACACGAAGATCCGGGAGGTAAAGACGGCTGTCCCCTCCTACAACGAGGCAAGGGCCTCCATCAAGTCGCCGCAGAGACAAGCTCTGCGTGGAGACAAGCTCTGCGTGGAGACAGTTTTGTTATTTTTCACTAGGTATATTGAAGTTTTTTTATGTTTTATTCCCAAGTGACCAACATACCATGAGAATCTCGTTCCACGCCGGAAGGGAGGAGGGGAATTTTGTCCCTACTGAGGGTTTTCGCCCCTCCACGGATGACCACACTGTTGTATGATTTCATTATGATGATCTGTCTTAAAGCCGTAAGGACATGATTTAAACCCACAAACGGGGGAATGTGAGATGGGATGAGGATATGTAAATAGTTTGTGTATTTCTAATCATGTTTTTATACACTATTTGTATCAGTTATAATTGCGCACACACACACAGACACTCACATTATTGCTTTAGCACACACGCGCACAACTGGAACACACGCACACACTTTAGTTTCGAATTCCTGACTGACTACTGTGGTTGATTGCTTCCTGCCTGCCTGCTAGAATTTCAGACAGACCTCCATTGTCTGCTTAGGTTGCTGATAAAAGACCGAACGGGTGGTAGAGAGTGAGAGAGAGTGCGCGAGATTGAACTGGCAAGACGCCTGCTTCACCTCCTGACTTCCTCTCCCATTCGCGAATGGTCAAAAACAAAACTCTAACTGGTTTGGTCTGGATTTATGCCACCTTCAGTCTAAAAATGGCGTCAGGACGTTTTAAACCTGACAGTTGCCTTGAGATCTCCGAGCTCGAACTGCCCTATTCCCACCTTGATCACAAGCTCCCATGAACCACTTGGACAGGGTTGCCTGTGTCCTTCTCGTTGATGTCCTTTGTGGCTCCATTCCTTTTCAGTGCTCCTAAAACAAAAAAGACAAGAAGTCAACTTAGTAAAGCTATTTAATGATTGTGAAACCTTATGGGACATGCTGAAATGTCTTCACACCACAATCCCTTAAAAAAAAATATATATATATATATATATATATTACCGTATAGAACATCAGAAAAAGGCAGGTCTCGGCGCTTGTTCTTGCTACGATGTCCAAAGAGATTGTACTTCAGAGACAGAGGATTTGTCATGATGAACGCCATCATTGTTCTGACACTATCGTCCAATCCACCAATACCTGCAACCATTATAACATGGGTGTCACTCGATCCAGATAATCATCACACACTTAAAAATATTTTGGCAGTTAAACTGGGTATGATAAACGTCACAGGAAAGGAATTGTCGATTAAGTGAACAGCTTCGGTAACGCCATATACACTCAAAGGGCAAGAGCCCAACATTCTACCAAAATGATTATGATTAGGGAGGTAACGATTCACTCTAGCCCCGATTCGATTTTTGATTTTCAGTTCCCGATTTCGATTCGATATTTTAATTGTTTTAAGTTGCTGCCACGTTTGTCTCTGTGCGCTCGTGTGATGCTGCAGCGATCCACAAACAAAATATGTCTATACGTCTTGTGCATTTTGAATGGAACCAAAAAACAATACACGATGCCAAATTGTACTATTATTATGAAACTGCCTATGAGTAGTAAAAGAAATACTTGTAAAAATATTTCACATTTTTAGAGCCCCAATACATTCTTTTAAATATAGAAGGGACTGAAATCATGTGAAAATTGAGTCTTTTTCTCAGTTTCCGACTTGGGGTGAACACATTCGGCTTATCATAGTTGCAGTTGACCATCTTGAACTCTGAAGTCTTTCAACTCGGCCTTCCGAATCAGGGTTTTAGAGGTGGGGCTATTTAGTGATACAGTAGGATGGTTTGATCTCTGTAGCTCCAGAATCAGGAATGTACTGGGACTGGGGTTCCTACTTGGGTTTAGGGTACCTAATTTTATATTTCAAGAAATTAAATAATTATTTATAATTTTGAAGATAATACATTAAAATTTCATCATTTTCATACCTGCATTAGATCCTAGGGCTGGGCGATATGACCTAAAATCAATATCGCGATAAATTGGGCAATTTTACCTCGATAACGATAAATGCACGATAAATTCCCCCTGAGGACCAAAATCAAAATAAATGCAGAAAATGCATATTAACTGCTTTTTTTTATTGACCAACTGGTACACATTACTTTCAATGAAAAATAGAAGTACAAAAATCATTTGAATAAACATTCAAAATAGCTTGCTTTGCATGACTTGAACAATGTCACAAAGAACAGGAAAAAAAGGGTACCTCTCACAAAATCTTTTCCTGCAAATAGATTGTGCCGAGATGGTGTAATGCCATTTGCAAATGCTTAGATTTGTGTAAAGGTATCTTGTAAACAATCTAAATAATGCCATGTGCAAAGGCACTAGTCGCCTGTAAACAAAATGCTAAATAAAATGAAAAAAAAAAAAATCAATGGAATGCCAGTGCCAAACAAACGCGTGTGCTTCATCAGTAAAATGTGCCGTCTCGAGTACTCCGGTGCGCAGTCGCCACTTGTCGTCTATGTACTGCACATTTCAGGCTCAAACAGGGATGCATGTTGCGACTCGACCACAAGTCGGATGTGGATGCAAAATGCTCGACATGTCTCCGCTCCCGTCCCGATGTTGTCCATATCGGGAAGTGCTGTTTGCGGCAAATATTTTCGTACCTCTTGTCGGCTACGTTCCTGAGGCGTTTAAATCCTGTGCGCTCCACTGTAACTTCAGGAGCTCTATCTTTAGCTATGTGCTAGGCTATCCCGTCCACCACTGAGACGTTCTCTCGTATGGTTTCGCCTCCGTTAGTGGGCTGTTGTCACTTGTCCAACCTTGCTTCTCACTTTGAACTTTTAGCACAAGCTCCAAGTCAACAGCATGGTTGTGTTGTGGGTGGTGAAAAAGAAAAGGTTGGACGCGCTGTTTCAGGTGCTTACGACGCACTTTGTAGTTCATGTTCTTTTGCGCAAACATCGTCTTTATGGAACCCAAAACATTTCCAAACGACAGATGTCGAATTTCTTTTTGGGACAAGCGCGACAAGACCAATTTCAACTAACGTTACTTCGTCTTTAGCCGTGTCAGCCGCTTCTGAATTTGAATCGCCAGCTACGAACGCGTCTTGTGTTTACATTCTTCTACAGCGCCTGAGTCACGTGACTACATGCGCTGGAGCAGACTTAAAGAGGCATGAACATTGCCGCAGACAGAAAAGACTTTCCTTTTTCATTTTTTTTTTTTAGACACCGAATTTACCGACATGGGCAAAATGATGTCGGTCATTCTAATAAATTTCGGTAACGGTAAATTTTCGGTTAATCGCCCAGCCCTATTAGATCCTGCAGTAGACTCACAGACTCAACACGTTGGACGTACTCAAGGACCTTCTGCAGCGCCTCTCTTGGTTAGGAAGCTTTTTCTCTGTGACAATCCATGGGGAGGTGTAGATGGTACTTCGTCATCACAGGCTTCAGACTCGTCACTTGA